>NC_091199.1:34910411-34987107 GCF_040958095.1 Procambarus clarkii
TGTGGGTGGTGGTTGTGGAGGGTGGTGTGGGTGGTGGTGGTGGAGGGGTGGTGTGGGTGGTGGTGGTGGAGGGTGGTGTAGGTGGTGGTGGTGGAGGGGTGGAGTGGGTGGTGGTGATGGAGGGTGGTGTGGGTGGTGATGGTAGAGGATGGTGTGGGTGGTGGTGGTGGAGGGTGGTGTGGGTGGTGGTGGTGGAGGGTGGTGTGGGTGGTGGTTGTGGAGGGGTGGAGTGGTTGGTGGTGGTGGAGGGGTGGTGTGGGTGGTGATGGTGGAGGGGTGGTGTTGGTGGTGATGGTGGAGGGTGGTGTGGGTGGTGGTGGTGGAGGGTGGTGTGGGTGGTGGTGGTGGAGGTGGTGTGGGTGGTGATGTTGGAGGGTGGTGTGGGTGGTGATGGTGGAGGGGTGGAGTGGTTGGTGGTGGTGGAGGGGTGGTGTGGGTGACGATGGTGGAGGGTGGTGTGGGTGGTGATGGTGGAGGGGTGGTGTGGGTGGTGGTGGTGGAGGGGTGGTGTGGGTGGTGGTGGTGGAGGGTGGTGTGGGTGGTGGTGGTGGAGGGGTGGTGTGGGTGGTGGTGGTGGAGGGATGGTGTGGGTGATGGTGGTGGAGGGTGGTGTGGGTGGTGGTGGTGGAGGGGTGGTGTGGGTGGTGGTGGTGGAGGGGTGGTGTGGGTGGTGGTGGTGGAGGGGTGGTGTGGGTGATGGTGGTGGAGGGTGGTGTGAGTGGTGGTGGTGGAGGGTGGTGTGAGTGGTGGTGGTGGAGGGTGGTGTGGGTGGTGATGGTGTAGGGTGGTGTGGGTGGTGGTGGTGGAGGGTGGTGTGGGTGGTGATGGTGGAGGGTGGTGTGCGTGGTGGTGGTGGAGGGGTGGTGTGGGTGGTGGTGGTGGAGGGGTGGTGTGGGTGGTGATGGTGGAGGGTGGTGTGGGTGGTGTTGAAGGGTGGTGTGGGTGGTGGTGGTGGAGGGGTGGTGTGGGTGGTGGTGGTGGAGGGTGGTGTGGGTGGTGATGGTGGAGGGTGGTGTGGGTGGTGGTGGAGGGTGGTGTGGGTGGTGGTGGTGGAGGGGTGGTGTGGGTAGGGGTGGTGGAGGGGTGGTGTGGGTGCTGGTGGTGGAGGGTGGTGTGGGTGGTGGTGGTGGAGGGTGGTGTGGGTGGTGATGGTGGAGGGTGGTGTGGGTGGTGATGGTGGAGGGTGGTGTGGGTGGTGGTGGAGGGTGGTGTGGGTGGTGGTGGTGGAGGGGTGGTATTGGTGATGGTGGAGGGGTGGTGTTGGTAGTGGTGGTGGAGGAGTGGTGTGGGTGGTGGTGGTGGAGGGATGGTGTGGGTGATGGTGGTGGAGGGTGGTGTGGGTGCTGGTGGTGGAGGGTGGTGTGGGTGGTGGTGGTGGAGGGTGGTGTGGGTGGTGATGGTGGAGGGTGGTGTGGGTGGTGGTGGAGGGTGGTGTGGGTGGTGGTGGTGGAGGGGTGGTGTGGGTAGTGGTGGTGGAGGGGTGGTGTGGGTGGTGGTGGTGGAGGGTGGTGTGGGTGGTGGTGGTGGAGGGTGGTGTGGGTGGTGATGGTGGAGGGTGGTGTGGGTGGTGATGGTGGAGGGTGGTGTGGGTGGTGATGGTGGAGGGGTGGTGTGGGTGGTGATAGTGGAGGGTGGTGTGGGTGGTGGTGGTGGAGGGGTGGTGTGGGTGGTGGTGGTGGAGGGGTGGTGTGGGTGGTGGTGGTGGAGGGTGGTGTGGGTGGTGGTGGTGGAGGGTGGTGTGGGTGGTGATGGTGGAGGGTGGTGTGGGTGGTGATGGTGGAGGGGTGGTGTGGGTGGTGATAGTGGAGGGTGGTGTGGGTGGTGGTGGTGGAGGGGTGGTGTGGGTGGTGGTGGTGGAGGGGTGGTGTGGGTGGTGGTGGTGGAGGGTGGTGTGGGTGGTGGTGGTGGAGGGTGTTGTGGGTGGTGGTGGTGGAGGGGTGGTGTGGGTGGTGGTGGTGGAGGGTGGTGTGGGTGGTGGTGGTGGAGGGTGGTGTGGGTGGTGGTGGTGGAGGGTGGTGTGGGTGGTGGTGGTGGAGGGGTGGAGTGGGTGGTGGTGGTGTAGGGTGGTGTGGGTGGTGATGGTAGAGGGTGGTGTGGGTGGTGGTGGTGGAGGGTGGTGTGGGTGGTGGTGGTGGAGGGTGGTGTGGGTGGTGGTGGTGGAGGGTAGTGTCGGTGGTGGTGGTGGAGGGGTGGTGTGGGTGGTGGTGGAGGGTTGTGTGGGTGGCGGTGGTGGAGGGGTGGTGTGGGTGGTGGTGGTGGAGGATGGTGTGGGTGGTGATGGTGGAGGGTGGTGTGGGTGGCGGTGGTGGAGGGGTGGTGTGGGTGGTGGTGGTGGAGGGTGGTGTGGGTGTCGATGGTGGAGGGTGGTGTGGGTGGTGGTGGTGGAGGGTAGTGTTGGTGGTGGTGGTGGAGGGGTGGTGTGGGTGGTGGTGGTGGAGGGTGGTGTGGGTGGTGGTGGTGGAGGGTGGTGTGGGTAGTGGTGGAGGGTGGTGTGGGTGGCGGTGGTGGAGGGGTGGTGTGGGTGGTGGTGGTGGAGGGTGGTGTGGGTGGTGATAATGGAGGGTGGTGTGGGTGGTGGTGGTGGAGGGTGGTGTGGGTGGTGGTGGTGGAGGGGTGGTGTGGGTGGTGGTGGTGGAGGGGTGGTGTGGGTGGTGGTGGAGGTTGGTGTGGGTGGCGGTGGTGGAGGGGTGGTGTGGGTAGTGGTGGTGTAGGGTGGTGTGGGTGGTGATGGTAGAGGGTGGTGTGGGTGGTGGTGGTGGAGGGTGGTGTGGGTGGTGGTGGTGGAGGGTGGTGTGGGTGGTGGTGGTGGAGGGTGGTGTGGGTGGTGGTGGTGGAGGGGTGGTGTGGGTGGTGGCGGGAGGGTGGTGTGGGTGGCGGTGGTGAAAGGGTGGAGGGGTGGTGTGGGTGGTGGTGGTGGAGGGTGGTGTGGGTGGTGATGGTGGAGGGTGGTGTGGGTTGTGGTGGTGGAGGGTGGTGTGGGTGGTGGTGGTGGAGGGTGGTGTGGGTGGTGGTGGTGGAGGGGTGGTGTGGGTGGTGGTTGTGGAGGGTGGTGTGGGTGGTGGTGGTGGAGGGGTGGTGTGGGTGGTGGTGGTGGAGGGTGGTGTAGGTGGTGGTGGTGGAGGGGTGGAGTGGGTGGTGGTGATGGAGGGTGGTGTGGGTGGTGATGGTAGAGGATGGTGTGGGTGGTGGTGGTGGAGGGTGGTGTGGGTGGTGGTGGTGGAGGGTGGTGTGGGTGGTGGTTGTGGAGGGGTGGAGTGGTTGGTGGTGGTGGAGGGGTGGTGTGGGTGGTGATGGTGGAGGGGTGGTGTTGGTGGTGATGGTGGAGGGTGGTGTGGGTGGTGGTGGTGGAGGGTGGTGTGGGTGGTGGTGGTGGAGGTGGTGTGGGTGGTGATGTTGGAGGGTGGTGTGGGTGGTGATGGTGGAGGGGTGGAGTGGTTGGTGGTGGTGGAGGGGTGGTGTGGGTGACGATGGTGGAGGGTGGTGTGGGTGGTGATGGTGGAGGGGTGGTGTGGGTGGTGGTGGTGGAGGGGTGGTGTGGGTGGTGGTGGTGGAGGGTGGTGTGGGTGGTGGTGGTGGGAGGGGTGGTGTGGGTGGTGGTGGTGGAGGGATGGTGTGGGTGATGGTGGTGGAGGGTGGTGTGGGTGGTGGTGGTGGAGGGGTGGTGTGGGTGGTGGTGGTGGAGGGGTGGTGTGGGTGGTGGTGGTGGAGGGGTGGTGTGGGTGATGGTGGTGGAGGGTGGTGTGAGTGGTGGTGGTGGAGGGTGGTGTGAGTGGTGGTGGTGGAGGGTGGTGTGGGTGGTGATGGTGTAGGGTGGTGTGGGTGGTGGTGGTGGAGGGTGGTGTGGGTGGTGATGGTGGAGGGTGGTGTGCGTGGTGGTGGTGGAGGGGTGGTGTGGGTGGTGGTGGTGGAGGGGTGGTGTGGGTGGTGATGGTGGAGGGTGGTGTGGGTGGTGTTGAAGGGTGGTGTGGGTGGTGGTGGTGGAGGGGTGGTGTGGGTGGTGGTGGTGGAGGGTGGTGTGGGTGGTGATGGTGGAGGGTGGTGTGGGTGGTGGTGGAGGGTGGTGTGGGTGGTGGTGGTGGAGGGGTGGTGTGGGTAGGGGTGGTGGAGGGGTGGTGTGGGTGCTGGTGGTGGAGGGTGGTGTGGGTGGTGGTGGTGGAGGGTGGTGTGGGTGGTGATGGTGGAGGGTGGTGTGGGTGGTGATGGTGGAGGGTGGTGTGGGTGGTGGTGGAGGGTGGTGTGGGTGGTGGTGGTGGAGGGGTGGTGTGGGTGGTGGTGGTGGAGGGGTGGTGTGGGTGGTGGTGGTGGAGGGGTGGTGTGGGTGGTGGTGGTGGAGGGATGGTGTGGGTGATGGTGGTGGAGGGTGGTGTGGGTGATGGTGGTGGAGGGTGGTGTGGGTGGTGATGGTGGAGGGGTGGTGTGGGTGGTGGTGGTGGAGGGTGGTGTGGGTGGTGATGGTGGAGGGTGGTGTGCGTGGTGGTGGTGGAGGGGTGGTGTGGGTGGTGGTGGTGGAGGGGTGGTGTGGGTGGTGGTGGTGGAGGGTGGTGTGGGTGGTGATGGTGGAGGGTGGTGTGGGTGGTGGTGGAGGGTGGTGTGGGTGGTGGTGGTGGAGGGGTGGTGTGGGTAGTGGTGGTGGAGGGGTGGTGTGGGTGCTGGTGGTGGAGGGTGGTGTGGGTGGTGGTGGTGGAGGGTGGTGTGGGTGGTGATGGTGGAGGGTGGTGTGGGTGGTGATGGTGGAGGATGGTGTGGGTGGTGGTGGAGGGTGGTGTGGGTGGTGGTGGTGGAGGGGTGGTGTGGGTGGTGGTGGTGGAGGGGTGGTGTGGGTGGTGGTGGTGGAGGGGTGGTGTGGGTGGTGGTGGTGGAGGGATGGTGTGGGTGATGGTGGTGGAGGGTGGTGTGGGTGATGGTGGTGGAGGGTGGTGTGGGTGGTGATGGTGGAGGGGTGGTGTGGGTGGTGGTGGTGGAGGGTGGTGTGGGTGGTGGTGGTGGAGGGTGGTGTGGGTGGTGATGGTGGAGGGTGGTGTGCGTGGTGGTGGTGGAGGGGTGGTGTGGGTGGTGGTGGTGGAGGGGTGGTGTGGGTGGTGGTGGTGGAGGGTGGTGTGGGTGGTGATGGTGGAGGGTGGTGTGGGTGGTGATGTTGGAGGGTGGTGTGGGTGGTGGTGGAGGGGTGGTGTGGGTGGTGGTGGTGGAGGGTGGTGGTGGAGGGTGGTGTTGGTGGTGATGGTGGAGGTTGGTGTTGGTGGTGGTGGTGGAGGGTTGTGTGGGTGGTGGTGGTGGAGGGTGGTGTGGGTGGTGATTGTGGAGGGTGGTGGTGGAGGGTTGGTGTGGGTGGTGATGGTGGAGGTTGGTGTGGGTGGTGGTGGTGGAGGGTGGTGTGGGTGGTGGTGGTGGAGGGTGGTGTGGGTGGTGGTGGTGGAGGGTGGTGGTGGAGGGTGGTGGTGGAGGGTGGTGTGGGTGGTGATGGTGGAGGGTGGTGTGGGTGGAGATGGTGGAGGGTGGTGTGGGTGGAGATGGTGGAGGGTGGTGTGAGTAACAACAGCTGCAACAGTATCAACATCAGTACCAGCACCAGTAACAACAGCAGCACCAGCAACAATAACAACAGTATCAACAGTAACAACAGCAGCAACAAAAACAACAGCACCAAAAATAACAACAGCAGCAACAGTAACAACAGTAGCACCAGTAACAGTAACAAGAGCAGCACAAACATAAGTAACAACACTAGCAACAGTAACAACAACAGTAACAGTAACAACATCAGCAACAGTAGCAAAAGAAACAGTAATAACAGTAGCAAAAGTAACACCAGCAGCAGCAACAGTAACAACAGCAGCAGCAATAACAGTAAAAACAGCAGCAGCAACAGTAACAACAGCAGCAACAGTATCAACAGCAGTACCAGGAACAGTAACAACAGCAGCACCTGCAACAGTAACAACAGCAGCACCAGCAACAGTAACAACAGCATCAGCAGTAACAATAGCAGCAACAGTAACAACAGCAGCAACAAAAACAACAACACCAAAAATAACAACAGCAGCAACAGTAACAACAGTAGCACCAGTAATAGTAACAACAGTAACAGTAACAACATCAGCAACAGTAACAGCAGCAGCAATAATAACTACAGCAGCAATAATAACAACAGCAGCAACAGTACAACATCAGCAACAATAACAACAGCGGAAACATTAACAATAGCAACAACAGTAACAGCAGAATCAACAATAACAAGAGCAGGAACAGTAACAACAGCAGCAACAATATCAACAGCAGCAACAATAACAACAGCAGCACCTCCAGCATTAACAACAGCATCAGCAGCAGTAACAACAGCATCACCAGTAATAACAGCAGTACCAGCAACAACAACAAGAGTAGCAGCACCAGCAAGAAAAACAACAGCTGCAGCAGCAACAGTATCACCATCAGTAACAGTAACAACAGCAGCAACAGTGACAACAGCAGCAGCAACAGTAACTACAGCTGTAGCAACAGAAACAACGGCAGAAGCACCAACATCAGTAACCACAGCAGCAGAACCAAGAGTAACAACAGCAGCAACAGTAACAAAGCAACAACAGTAACAACAGCAGCACCAGCAACAGTATAAACAGCAGCACTAGCAACAGTAACAACAGCAGCAACACCAACAAAAGTAACATAAGCAGCACCACGAACAGTAAGAACAGCAGCAACAGCAACAAAAGCAGGACCACCAACAGTAACAACAGCAGCAACAATAACAACTGCACCAACAACAGAAACAACAGAAATACCAGCAACAGTATCAACAACAGTAACAACAACAGCACCACCAATAGCAAACAGAAAGAAAAACAACAGCAACAGTAACAACAGCAGGACCAGAAAAAGTAACAGCAGTAGCACCAGCAACAGTAACAAAACAGCACCAGCAACAACAGCAGCACCAACAATAGTATCAACAGCAGCACCAGCAACAGTAACAACAACAGCACCACCAATAGCAAACAGAAAGAAAAACAACAGCAGCGGCACCAGCAACAGTAACACCAGCAGCGGCACAAGCAACAGTAACAACAGTAGCACCAAAACAGTATCAACAGCAGCACCACAAACAGTAACAACAGCAAAACCAGCAACAATAACAACAGAAGCAACAGTAACAACAGCACGAGAGTAACAGTAACAAAAACAGCAGTCCCAACAACCGTAATAACAACAGCTCCACGAACAGTAACAACAGTACCAACAGTAACAACAGCAGCACTAGCAATATTAACAACAGCAACACTAGCAACAGTAACAACACCAGCAACAGTAAAAGAACGGCAATAGTAAAAACAACAGCAACAGTAACAACAGCAGCAACAATAGCAACAACAGTGTCAGTAACAACTGTAAAAATAGCAGCAACAGTACCAACAGCAGCACCAACAACAGAACCAACTGCAGCACTAGCAACAGTAAAAACAGGAGCTCCAGCAACAGTAAAAAAAATAGCAAGAGTAACAACAGCAGCAACAGTATCAACATCAACAGTGACAATAGCAGCAACAGTAACAAAGCAACAACAGTAATAACAGCAGCAACAGCAACACTAGCAACAGTAACAGCAGCAGCTACACCAACAACAGTAACGTAAGAAGCACCACCAACAGCAACAACAGCAACAAAAGCAGCACCACCAACAGTAGCAACAGTAACAACAGCAGTAACAGTAACAACAGGAGCACCACTAACAGTAACAACAGCAGCAAAAGTAACAACAGCACCAACAAAGGAAACAACAGCAGCACCAACAACAGTAACAACAGAATCACCAGCAACAGTAACAATAGCAGCACCAGAAAGAGTAACAACAGCAGCACCAGCAACAGTAACAGAACAGCACCAGCCACAACAGCAGCACCAACAATAGTATTAACAGCAGCACCAGCAACAGTAACAACAACAGCACCACCAATAGCAAACAGAAAGAAAGAACAACAGCTGCAGCACCAGCAACAGTAATAACAGCAGCACCAAAACAGTATCAGCAGCAGCACCACAAACAGTAACAACAGCAGAACCACAGAAGTAACAACAGAAGCAACAGTAACAACAGCACGAGAGAAACAGTAAAAAAAACAGCAGTCCCAACAACTGTAGCAACAGCAGCTCCACGAACAGTAACAACAGTACCAACAGTTAGAATAGCAGCAACAGTAACAAAAGCAGCAACAGTAACAACAGCAGCTCCAGCAATATTAACAACAGCAACACTAGCAACAGTAACAACAGCAGTACAAACAACAATAACAACACCAACAACAGTAAAAACAACAGCAACAGTAAAAACAACAGCAACAGTATTAACAGCAGCAACAATAACAACAGTAACTACAGCAGCAACATTAATAACAGCAGCACCATCAACAGTAACACGACCAGCAACAATAACAACAATATCAACAATAACAACAACACCAACAACAACAGAAACAACAGCTTCACCAGCAACCATAACAACAGTAGCAACAATAACAACAGCACGAACAACAACAGAAACAACAGCAGTGCCACCAACAGTAACAGCAGCTGCACCAGCAACCATAACAACAGCAGCCCCCTTAAGAGTAACAACAGTAGCACCAGAAGAAGTACCAACAGCAGCACCAACAACAGCACCAACTGCAGCACCAGCAACAGTAACAACAGCAGGAACAGTAACAACAGCAGCAACAGTATCAACAGCAGCAGCTACAGTAACAACAGCAGAAGTAACAACTACAATCAAAACAGCAGCATCAGCAACAGTAAACACAGCAGCAACAGTAACAACAGCACCAGCAACAGTAACAACAGCAGGACCAGAAAAAGTAACAACAGTAGCACCAGCAACAGTAACAAAACAGCACCAGCAACAACAGCAGCACCAACAATAGTATCAACAGCAGCACCAGCAACAGTAACAACAACAGCACCACCAATAGCAAACAGAAAGAAAAACAACAGCAGCGGCACCAGCAACAGTAACACCAGCAGCGGCACAAGCAACAGTAACAACAGTAGCACCAAAACAGTATCAACAGCAGCACCACAAACAGTAACAACAGCAAAACCAGCAACAATAACAACAGAAGCAACAGTAACAACAGCACGAGAGTAATAGTAACAAAAACAGCAGTCCCAACAACCGTAATAACAACAGCTCCACGAACAGTAACAACAGTACCAACAGTAACAACAGCAGCACTAGCAATATTAACAACAGCAACACTAGCAACAGTAACAACACCAGCAACAGTAAAAACAACAGCAATAGTAAAAACAACAGCAACAGTAACAACAGCAGCAACAATAGCAACAACAGTGTCAGTAACAACTGTAAAAATAGCAGCAACAGTACCAACAGCAGCACCAACAACAGAACCAACTGCAGCACTAGCAACAGTAAAAACAGGAGCTCCAGCAACAGTAAAAAAAACAGCAAGAGTAACAACAGCAGCAACAGTATCAACATCAACAGTAACAAAGCAACAACAGTAATAACAGCAGCAACAGCAACACTAACAGCAGCAGCTACACCAACAACAGCAGTAACAGTAACAACAGCAGCACCACTAACAGTAACAACAGCAGCAAAAGTAACAACAGCACCAACAAAGGAAACAACAGCAGCACCAACAACAGTAACAACAGAATCACCAGCAACAGTAACAATAGCACCACCAGAAAGAGTAACAACAGCAGCACCAGCAACAGTAACAACAGTAACAACAGCAGTAACAGTAACAACAGGAGCACCACTAACAGTAACAACAGCAGCAAAAGTAACAACAGCACCAACAAAGGAAACAACAGCAGCACCAACAACAGTAACAACAGAATCACCAGCAACAGTAACAATAGCACCACCAGAAAGAGTAACAACAGCAGCACCAGCAACAGTAACAGAACAGCACCAGCAACAACAGCAGCACCAACAATAGTATTAACAGCAGCACCAGCAACAGTAACAACAACAGCACCACCAATAGCAAACAGAAAGAAAGAACAACAGCTGCAGCACCAGCAACAGTAATAACAGCAGCACCAAAACAGTATCAGCAGCAGCACCACAAACAGTAACAACAGCAGAACCACAGAAGTAACAACAGAAGCAACAGTAACAACAGCACGAGAGAAACAGTAAAAAAACAGCAGTCCCAACAACTGTAGCAACAGCAGCTCCACGAACAGTAACAACAGTGCCAACAGTAAGAACAGCAGCAACAGTAACAAAAGCAGCAACAGTAACAACAGCAGCTCCAGCAATATTAACAACAGCAACACTAGCAACAGTAACAACAGCAGTACAAACAACAATAACAACACCAACAACAGTAAAAACAACAGCAACAGTAAAAACAACAGCAACAGTATTAACAGCAGCAACAATAACAACAGTAACTACAGCAGCAACATTAATAACAGCAGCACCATCAACAGTAACACGACCAGCAACAATAACAACAATATCAACAACAATAACAACACCAACAACAACAGAAACAACAGCTGCACCAGCAACCATAACAACAGTAGCAACAATAACAACAGCACGAACAACAACAGAAGCAACAGCAGTGCCACCAACAGTAACAGCAGCTGCACCAGCAACCATAACAACAGCAGCCCCCTTAAGAGTAACAACAGTAGCACCAGAAGAAGTACCAACAGCAGCACCAACAACAGCACCAACTGCAGCACCAGCAACAGTAACAACAGGAGGAACAGTAACAACAGCAGCAACAGTATCAACAGCAGCAGCTACAGTAACAACAGCAGAAGTAACAACTACAATCAAAACAGCAGCATCAGCAACAGTAAACACAGCAGCAACAGTAACAACAGCACCAGCACCAGCAACAGTAACACCAGCAGCAACAGTAACAACAGCACCAGCTCCAGCAACAGTAACACCAGCAGCAACAGTAACAACAGCAGGGACAGTAACAACAGCAGAAGCAACAGTAACAACAGCAGCAGCACGAACCACAGTAACAACAGCAGGGACAGTAACAACAGCAGAAGCAACAGTAAGAACAGCAGCAGCACGAACAACAGTTGCACCACCAACAGGAACAACAGCAGCATTAATAACAACAACAGTGTCAGTAACAACAGCAGTACGACGAACAGTAACAACAACAGAAACAGTAACAACAGAACCACCAACAGTAGCAACAACAGAAACTACAGCAGCATCACCAACAGTAACAACAGCAACACCAGCAACAGTAACAACAGCAGCAACAGTAACAACAGCTGCACCAGAATGAGTAACAAAAGCAGCACCAGTAACAGAACCAACTGCATCACCAGCAACAGTAACAACAGGAGCTCCAGCAACAATAATAACAGCAGCACCAACAACAGAAAATACAGCAGCAACAGCAACAACAGCAGCAACAGCAACAACAGCAACAACAGTAAAAAGAGCAACAGTAACAATAGCAGCAACAGTAACAAAAGCAGCACCAACAACAGAACTAAATGCAGCACCTGCAACAGTAACAACAGGAGCTCCAGCAACAGTAAAAACAGCAGCAACAGTAACAACAGCAGTAACAGTAACAACAGCAGCACCACTAATAGTAACAGCCGCAGCAACAGTAACAACTGCAGCAACCACAGAAACAACAACAGTAACAACAGAAACACCAGCAACAGTAACAACAGCAGCACCAGCAACAGTAACAAAACAGTACCAGCAACAACAGCAGCACCAACAATAGTATTAACAGCAGCACCAGCAACAGTAACAACAACAGCACCACCAATAGCAAACAGAAAGAAAAACCACAGCATTAGCACCAGCAACAGTAACAACAGCAGCAACAGTACCAACTGTACAAATAACAGCACCAGCAACAGTAACAACAGCAGCAACAAAACAGTATCAACAGCACACCACAATCAGTAACAACAGCAGAACGAGCAACAGTAACAACAGAAGCAACAGTAACATCAGTACTAACAGTAACAACAGCACGAGAGCAACAGTAACAAAAACAGCAGTCCCAACAACCGTAACAACAGCAGCTTCACGAACAGTACCAACAGTAACAACAGCAGCAACAGTAACAAAAGCAGCAACAGTAGCAACAGCAGCACCAGAAATATTAACAACAACATCACTAGCAACAGTAACAACAGCAGCACAAGCAACAGTAACTACACCAGCAACAGTAAAAAATCAGCAACAGTAAAAACAACAGCAACAGTATCAACAGCAGCAATAATAACAACAGCAGCAACAATAACAACAGCAACAACAGTAACTTCAGCAGCAAAAGTAACAACAGCAGCAACAGTAATAACAGCAGCACCACCAAAAGTAACACGACCAGCAACAATAACAACAGCACCAAAAACAACAGAAAGAACAGCAGCGCCACCAACAGTAACAACATCTGCACCTGCAACAGTAACAACAGCAGCACCAGAAAAAGTACCAACAGCTGCTGTATTTGTTGTTACTGTTGTTGATGCTGCTTTTGTTACTGTTGCTTTTGCTGCTGTTGTTATTGTTGCTGCTTCTGTTACTGGTGCTGCTGTTGTTATTGATGGTGGTGCTACTGTTGTTCGTGCTGATGCTGTTGTTACTGTTGCTGCTAGTGTTACTGTTGCTGGTGCTGGTGGTGATGTTGTCACAAGAGCAGCAACAGTATCAACAACAGTAACAACAGCAGCAACAATATTAACAACAGCACCAGCAACAGTAACAACAGCAGCACCAAATGCAGCACCAGCAACAGAACCAACAGCAGAAACAGTAACAACAGCAGCAGCCACAGTAAAAACAGCAACAAATGCAGCACCACCAGCAGTAACAACAGGAGCAACAGTAACAACAGCAGCAACAGTAACACCAGGAGAAACAGTAACAACAGCCGCAGCAGCAACAGTAACAACAGCAGCAACAGAAACAACTGCACCAACAGAAATAACAGCAGCAACAGAAACAACAGCAGCAACAGTAACAATAGCAGCAGCAACAGTAACAACAGTAGCAACAGTAACAACAGTAGCAATAGTAACAACAGCAGCAACAGAAACAACAGCATCAACAGTAACAACAGCAACAACAGTAACAACAGCAGCAACAGTAACAACAGCAGCAACAGTACCAGCAACAGTAACAACAGCAGCATCAGCAGTAACAACAGCAGCAGCAACAGTAACAACAGCAGCAGCAACAGTAACAACAGCAGCAGCAACAGTACCAACAGCACCACCAACAGTAAATACAGCAGCATCAGTAACAGTAGCAACAGTACCAACAGCAGCAACAGTACCAACAGCACCACTAACAGTAAATACAGCAGCATCAGTAAATGCAGCAACAGTACCAACAGCAGCAACAGTACCAACAGCACCACCAACAGTAAACACAGCAGCAACAGTAACAACAGCAGCAACAGTAACAACATCAACAACAGTAACAACAGCAGCAACAGTAACAACACGAGCAGCAACAGTACCAACAGCACCACCAACAGTAAATACAGCAGCAACAGTAACAACAGCAGCAATAGTAACAACAGTAGCAACAGTAACAACAGCAGGAATAGTAACAACAGCAGCAACAGTAACAACAGCAGCAACAGTAACAAAACCAGCTACAGCAACAACAGCAGCACCAACAGTAACAACAGCAGCAACAGTAACAACAGCAGCAGCAACTGTAACAACAGAAGCAACAGTATCAATAGCAGCAAAAGTAACAACAGCAGCAACAGTAACAACAGTAGCAACAGTAACAACAGCAGCAGCAACAGTAACACCAGCAGCAACAGTAACAACAGCAGCAACAGTAACAACAGCAGCAGCAACAGTAATAGCAGCAGCAACAGTAATAACAGCTGCAACAGTAACAACAGTAGCAACAGTAACAACACCAGCTACAGCAACAACAGCAGCACCAACAGTAACAACAGCAGCAACAGTAACAACAGTAGCAACAGTAACAACAGCAGCAACAGTAGCAACAGTAACAACAGCAGCAACAGTAGCAACAGTAACAACAGCAGCAACAATAACAACAGCTGCAGAAACAGTAACAACAGCTGCAACAGTAACAACAGCAGCAACAGTAGCAACAGTAACAAAAGCAGCAATAGTAACAACTGTAGCAACAGTAACAACAGCAGGAACAGTAACAACAGCAGCAACAGTAACAACAGCAGCAACAATAACAACAGCAGCAACAGTAACAACAGCAGCAGCAACAGTAACACCAGCAGCAACAGTAACAACAGCAGCAACAGTAACAACAGCAGCAGCAACAGTAACACCAGCAGCAACAGTAACAACAGCAGCAACAGTAACAACAGCAGCAACAGTAACAACAGCAGCAGCAACAGTAAGAACAGAGAGAAGGAGCAAGACTCACCCGGTACTCTCGTTGGCGACGCTAAAGGTGGACCAGAGCGCCCAGCGGTGTTCGATGGGCAATGACTTCCAGCCCGGTACATTCTTATTGGTGGCGGCCAGACGCACTGTCTGAGGCGAGGGCTGCGTAAGCTGGTGCGCCGCCTCCGTCCCTGTCACAGATGGTAATATAGCCTTCCGTCCCTGTCGCAGATGGTAATATAGCCCGCCGTCCCTGTCACAGATGGTAATATATCCCTCCGTCCCTGTCACAGATGGTAATATAGCCCGCCGTCCCTGTCACAGATAGTAATATAGTCCTCCGTCCCTGTCACAGATGGTAATATAGCCTTCCGTCCCTGTCGCAGATGGTAATATAGCCCGCCGTCCCTGTCACAGATGGTAATATATCCCTCCGTCCCTGTCACAGATGGTAATATATCCCTCCGTCCCTGTCACAGATGGTAATATAGCCCGCCGTCCCTGTCACAGATAGTAATATAGTCCTCCGTCCCTGTCACAGATGGTAATATAGCCTTCCGTCCCTGTCGCAGATGGTAATATAGCCTTCCGTCCCTGTCGCAGATGGTAATATAGCCCGCCGTCCCTGTCACAGATGGTAATATATCCCTCCGTCCCTGTCACAGATGGTAATATAGCCCGCCGTCCCTGTCACAGATAGTAATATAGTCCTCCGTCCCTGTCACAGATGGTAATATAGCCTTCCGTCCCTGTCGCAGATGGTAATATAGCCCGCCGTCCCTGTCACAGATGGTAATATATCCCTCCGTCCATGTCACAGATGGTAATATAGCCCGCCGTCCCTGTCACAGATAGTAATATAGTCCTCCGTCCCTGTCACAGATGGTAATATAGCCCTCCGTCCCTGTCACAGATGGAAATATAATCCTCCGTCCCAGTCACAGATGGTAATGTAGGCCTCCGTCCCTGTTACAGATGGTAATATAACCCTCCGTCCCAGTAACAAATGGTAATATAGCTTTCCGTCCCTATCACAGAAGATAATATACCCTTCCGTCCCTGTCACAGATGGTAAAAATGCTGACCGTTCCTGTCACAGATGGTAATATAGTCCTCCGTCCCTGACACAGATGGTAATATGGTCCTCCTTCCCTGTCACAGATTGTAATATAGCCCTCCGTCCCTGTCACAGATTGTAAAATAGCCCTCCGTCCCTGACACAGAGGGTAATATAGCCTTCCGTCCCCTGTCACAGATGGTAATATATCCCTCCGTCCCTGTCACAGATGGTAATATAGCCCTCCGTCCCTGTCGCAGATGGTAATATAGCCCTCCGTCCCTGTCACAGATAGTAATATATCCCTCCGTCCCTGTCACAGATGGTAATATAGCCAGCCGTCCCTGTCACAGATGGTAATATATCCCTCCGTCCCTGTCACAGATGGTAATATAGCCCGCCGTCCCTGTCACAGATAGTAATATAGTCCTCCGTCCCTGTCACAGATGGTAATATAACCCTCCGTTCCTGTCACAGATGGAAATATAATCCTCCGTCCCAGTCACAGATGGTAATGTAGGCCTCCGTCCCTGTCACAGATGGTAATATAGCCCTCCATCCCTGTTACAGATGGTAATATAGCCCGCCGTCCCTGTCACAGATAGTAATATAGTCCTCCGTCCCTGTCACAGATGGTAAAAATGCTGACCGTTCCTGTCACAGATGGTAATATAGTCCTCCGTCCCTGACACAGATGGTAATATGGTCCTCCGTCCCTGTCACAGATTGTAATATAGCCCTCCGTCCATGTCACAGATTGTAAAATAGCCCTCCGTCCCTGACACAGAGGGTAATATAACCTTCCGTCCCCTGTCACAGATGGTAATATAGTCCTCCGTCCCTGTCACAGATGGTAATATAGTCCTCCTTCCCTGTCACAGATTTTAAAATAGCCCTCCGTTCCTGACACAGAGGGTAATATAGCCTTCCGTCCCTATCACAGAAGATAATATACCCTTCCGTCCCTGTCACAGATGGTAAAAATGCTGACCGTTCCTGTAACAGATGGTAATATAGTCCTCCGTCCCTGTCACAGATGGTAATATGGTCTTCGGTCCCTGTCACAGATGGTAATATAGTCCTCCGTCCCTGTCACAGATTGTAATATAGCCCTCCGTCCCTGTCACAGAGGGTAATATAGCCCTCCGTCCCCTGTCACAGATGGTAATATAGTCCTCTGTCCCTGTCACAGATGGTAATATAGCCCTCTGTCCCTGTCACAGATGGTAATATAGTCCTCCGTCCCTGTCACAGATGGTGATATAGCCCTTCGTCCCTATCACAGATGGTAATATTGTCCTACTTCCCCATCACAGATGGTAATATAGCCCTCTATCCCTATCACAGAGGGTAATATAGCGCTCCATTCCTGTCACAAAGGGTAATATAGTTGACTGTTCCTGTCACAGATGGTAATATAGTCCTCCGTCCCTGCTTGATGGGGTTCTGGGAGTTCTTCTACTCCCCAAGCCCGGCCCGAGGCTAGACTCGACTTGTGAGAGATTGGTCCATCAGGCTGTTGCTTGGAGCGGCCAGCAGGGCCACATACCCACCACAGCCCGGCTGATCCGGAACTTCTCTTAGAAAACAGTCCAGTTTTCTCTTGAAGATGTCCACGGTGGTTCCGGCAATATTTCTTATAGTCGCTGGGAGGACGTTGAACAACCGCGGACCTCTGATGTGTATACAGTGCTCTCTGATTGTGCCTATGGCACCTCTGCTCTTCACTGGTTCAATCTTGCATTTTCTTTCTCATCGTTCACTCCAGTACGTTGTTATTTTACTGTGTAGATTTGGGACCTGGCCCTCCAGTATTTTCCATGTGTATATTATTTGGTATCTCTCTCGCCTCCTTTATAGAGAGTACATTTGGAGAGCTTTGAGACGATCCCAATAATTTAGGTGTTTTATCTCGTCTATGCCTGCCGTATATGTTCTCTGTATTCCCTCTATTTCAGCAATCTCTCCTGCTCTGGAGGGGGAAGTGAGTACTGAGCAGTACTCGAGACACAACAACACAAGTGACTTGAGGAGTACAACCATTGTGATGGGATCCCTTGATTTGAAAGTTCTCGTAATCCATCCGATAATTTTTCTGGCTGACGCGATATTTGCTTGGTTATGCTCCCTAAACGTTAGATCGTCGGACATCGTTATTCCCAAACCTTGACATGCTGTTTTTCTACTATAGGAAGATTCGATTGTGTTTTGTACCCTGTATTTTGTTTCAGATCCTCATTTTTGCCGTACCTGAATACCTGAAATTTATCACTGTTACACATCATGTTATTTTCTGCTGCCCAATCGAAAACTTTGTTGACATCTGCTCGTAGTTTTTCAATGTCTTCAGTAGAGGTAATTTTCATGCTGATTTTTGTGTCATCTGCAAAGGACGACACGAAGCTGTGACGTGTATTTTTGTCTATATCAGATATGAGAATAAGGAACAGTAGCGATGCAAGGACTGTACCTTGAGGTGCAGAGCTTTTAACATCGCTTGGTCTCGATTTTATCTGATTGACTGTTACTCTTTGTGTTGTGTTCGACAGGAAATTGAGTATCCAGCGTCCTACTTTTCCAGTTATTCCCATTGACCTCATTTTGTGAGCTATCACTCCATGGTAACATTTGTCGAACGCCTTTGCAAAGTCTGTGAATACAACATCTGCATTTTGCTTTTCTTCTAGGGCTTCTGTGATTTTGTCATAGTGGTTGAGTGACTGTGACAGACAGGATCTTCACGCTCTAAATCCATGTTGTCCTGGATTGTGCAATTCATTGTTTTCCATAAACTAGAAATTTGATTCCTAATCACTCTTTCAAACACTTGTATTATGTGTGATGTTAGTGCAACTGGCCTATATTTTTTGCCAAGGCTTTACTCCCCCCCCTCCCCCCCTTGTGCAACGGAGCTATATCTGCAGATTTAAGTGCTGCTGGTATCTCCCCTGTATCCAGGTTCTTTCTTCATATTACGCTGAGTGCTCTCGCTACTGGTACTTTACATTTCTTTATGAATATTGAATTCCATGAGTCAGGCATAGGAGCTGAGTGCATAGGCATATTGTCAATTTCTCTTTCAAAGTCTTCCGAGTTTGTGGTAATATCCGTTATATTATCTGCAGCTTGAATGTCATTCATACAGAAGCTGTCTGGGTCATCAACTCTCATGTTGTTTATTGGTGTGCTATACGTAGCCTCATACTGGCTTCTTAGAATTTCACTAATCTCTTTGTTGTCCTCTGTGTACGTACCATCATTTGTAATTAACGGCCCAATATTGGTCGAGGTTTTGGATTTGGATTTTGTAAATGTGAAAAAAATATTTCGGATTTTTCCTTATCTCTAGTATAGTTTTCTGTTCCAATTCCATTTCCTCAGAATCATATGAACGCTTCAACGTTTGTTTTATTTCTTCGATCTCCCTGCTCAGGCTTATTTTCCTTGCTTGTGATAGTTGTGTCTGCCGAAGCATTTCCGTAATTTTTTCCTTCTCCTGTACAGTCGTCTGCGTTCTCTTTCTAGAGTGGTCCTCTTTCTGCCTCTCCTCACAGGCACGTGCTTCAAGCAGACCTTGTAAGCTTCAGCTGTCAGTTGAGCTATTTATTCCCTGTGTGGGAGTTTTGTCGCTTAAGACCGTCTCCCATTGAATGGTTACAAGGTCTACAATTATTTTTTCCCAGTAAATCCTCTTATTGTTGAAATTGAATTGATTGAATATTCCTTCTCGCTTGTTAGGTCTCTTAGACCTACTACCGTTATTTATGCTAGTTCGCACTTCCACGAGCTTGTGGTCTGAGTATGAAGTATCTGAGATTGTTATGTCTCTGATTAGTTCATCATTGTTTGTGAATAACAAGTCTAGTGTGCTTTCGGGCCTAGTTGGTTCTGTAATCTGTTGATTGAGCGAGAATTTGTCACCGAATAGCAAAAGTTCTCTGACCTGTGGTTGGTTATTTTCCGGGTCATTCCCTGCTATGATATTTGTGTTTGCCATTCTCCATCTTAAACTTGGTAAATTGAAATCTCCAAGGAAGATAATATCTGGAGCTGGGTTTGCTAGGTTATCAAGTATGTTCTTTATTTCGTGCATCTGCTCTATGAGTTCCTCAAACGTTGTATCTGGCGGTTTATATATTACAATAATAATTTGGTTTAGTTTCTCTACCTTAATTCCAAGTACCTCTACCACCTCATTAGTTGAGTTTAGTAGTTCTGTCACAGAAGGTAATATAGCCCTCGGTCCCTGTCACAGATGGTAATATAGCCCTCCTTCCCCATCACAAATGGTAATATAGCCCTCCGTCCCTATCACAGAGGGTAATATAGCGCTCCATTCCTGTCATAAAGGGTAATACAGCTTACCGTTACTGTCACAGATAGTAATATAGTCCTCCGTCCCTGTCACAGAGGGTAATAAAGTCCTCAGTACCTGTCACAGAGGGTAATATAGCCATCCGTCCCTGTCACAGAGGGAAATATAGCCCTCCATCAACTGTCACAGACGGTAATATAGCCCTCCGTCCCTGTCACAGATGGTAATGTAGCCCTCCTTCCCTGTCACAGATGGTAATATAGCCCTCCGTCCCTATCACAGAGGGTAATATAGCGCTCCATTCCTGTCATAAAGGGTAATACAGCTTACCATTACTGTCACAGATAGTAATATAGTCCTCCGTCCCTGTCACAGAGGGTAATAAAGTCCTCAGTACCTGTCACAGAGGGTAATATAGCCATCCGTCCCTGTCACAGAAGGAAACATAGCCCTCCATCAACTATCACAGACGGTAATATAGCCCTCCGTCCCTGTCACAGATGGTAATGTTGCCCTCCTTCCCTGTCACAGATGGTAATATAGCCCTCCGTCCCTGTCACAGATGGTAATGTAGAAACCTAAGTGAGGAGGCTGTTAGGGCACTTTACACTGCCTACGTGAGACCATTCTTAGAGTATGCCGCGCCATCATGGAGTCCCCACCTGGAGAAACACATAAGGAAACTGGAGAAGGTTCTGAGAATTGCGACGAGGCTTGTCCCAGAGTTACGAGGGATGGGATATGAAGAGCGTCTGCAGGAACTGAACCTTACGACTCTAAAGAAAAGAAGGGATTGAGGAGATATGATAGGGTCATATAAAATATTCAGGGGAATAGACAAAGTGTAAATAGATGAAATGTACACACGTAATAATAAAAGAACGAGGGGACATGGGTGGAACCTGGAAACCCAGATGAGTTACAGAGATGTTAGGAAGTTTTCTTTTAGCGTGAGAGTTGTGGAAAAATGGAATGCACTTGGGGAACAGGTTGAGGAAGCAAACTCTATTCATACTTTTAAAATTAGGTACGATAGGAAAATGGGACAGGAGTCATTGCTGTAAACAACCGATGGCTGGAAAGGCGGGATCCAAGAGTCAATGCTCGATCCTGCAATAGGTGAGTACAGAGGGTAATATAGCCCGCCGTCGCAGCAACAAATGGTAAAATAGCCCTCCGTCGCAGTAACAAATGGTAAAATAGCCTTCCGTCCCTATCACAGAGGATAATATAGCCTTCCGTCCCTGTCACAGATGGTAATAATGCTGACCGTTCCTGCCACAGATGGTAATATAGTCCTCCATCCCTGTCACAGAGGGTAATATAACCCTCCGTCCCCTGTCACAGATGGTAATATAGCCCTCCTTCCCTGTCACAGATGGTAATATAGTCCTCCTTCCCTGTCACAGATGGTAATATAGCCCTTCGTCCCTGTCACAGATGGTAATATAGTCCTCCTTCCCTGTCACAGATGGTAATATAACCCTCCGTCTTTATCACAGAGGGTAATATAGCGCTCCATTCTTGTCACAAAGGGTAATATAGTTGACCGTTCCTGTCACATGTGGTAATATAGTCCTCCGTCCCTGCTTGAAGGGGTTCTGGGAGTTCTTCTACTCCCCAAGCCCGGCCCGAGGCCAGACTCGACTTGTCAGAGTTTGGTCCATCAGGCTGTTGCTTGGAGCGGCCCCCAGGGCCACATACCCACCACAGCCCGGCTGATCCGGAACTTCTCTTAGAAAACAGTCCAGTTTTCACTTGAAGATGTCCACAGTTGTTCCAGCAATATTTCTTATAGTCGCTGGGAGGACGTTGAACAACCGCGGACCTCTGATGTGTATACAGTGTTCTTTGATTGTGCCTATGGCACGTCTGCTCTTCACTGGTTCAATCTTGCATTTTCTTCCATATCGTTCACTCCAGTACGTTGTTATTTTACTGTGTAGATTTGGGACCTGGCCCTCCAGTATTTTCCATGTGTATATTATTTGGTATCTCTCTCGTCTCCTTTATAGAGAGTACATTTGGAGAGCTTTGAGACGATCCCAATAATTTAGGTGTTTAATCTCGTCTATACGTGCCGTATATGTTCTCTGTATTCCATCTGTTTCAGCAATCTCTCCTGCTCTGAAGGGGGAAGTAAGTGCTGAGCAGTACTCGAGACGGGACAACACAAGTGACTTGAAGAGTACAACCTTTGTGATGGGATCCCTGGATTTGAAAGTTCTCGTAATCCATCAGATAATTTTTCTGGCTGACGCGATATTTGCTTGGTTATGCTCCCTAAACGTTAGATCGTCGGACATCATTATTCCCAAATCCTTGACATGCTGTTTTTCTACTATGGGAAGATTTGATTGTGTTTTGTACCCTGTATTATGTTTCAGATCCTCATTTTTGCCGTACCTGAGTACCTGAAAATTATCACTGTTAAACATCATGTTATTTTCTGCTGCCCAATCGAAAACTTTGTTGACATCTGCTCGTAGGTTTTCAATGTCTTCAGCAGAGGTAATTTTCATGCTGATTTTTGTGTCATCTGCAAAGGACGACACGAAGCTGTGACGTATTTTTGTCTATATCAGATATGAGAATAAGGAACAGTAGCGATGCAAGGACTGTACCTTGAGGTGCAGAGCTTTTAACATCGCTTGGACTCGATTTTATCTGATTGACTGTTACTCTTTGTGTTGTGTTCGACAGGAAATTGAGTATCCAGCGTCCTACTTTTCCAGTTATTCCCATTGACCTCATTTTGTGAGCTATCACCCCATGGTAACATTTGTCGAACGCCTTTGCAAAGTCTGTGAATACAACATCTGCATTTTGCTTTTCTTCTAGGGCTTCTGTGATTTTGTCATAGTGGTTGAGTAACTGTGATTGACAGGATCTTCCCGCTCTAAATCCATGTTGTCCTGGATTGTGCAATTCATTATTTTCCATAAAACTAGAAATTTGATTCCTAATCACTCTTTCAAACACTTTTATTATGTGTGATGTTAGTGCAACTGGTCTATAATTTTTTGTCAAGGCTTTACTCCCCCCCCACCCCCTTGTGCAACGGAGCTATATCTGCAGATTTAAGTGCTGCTGGTATCTCCCCTGTATCCAGGCTCTTTCTCCATATTACGCTGAGTGCTCTCGCTACTGGTACTTTACATTTCTTATGAATATTGAATTCCATGAATCAGGCATAGGAGGTGAGTGCATAGGCATATTGTCAATTTCTCTTTCAAATTCTTCCGAGTTTGTGGTAATATCCGTTATATTATCTGCTGCTTGAATGTCATTCATAAAGAAGCTGTCTGGGTCATCAACTTTCATGTTGTTTATTGGTGTGCTAAACATAGCCTCATACTGGCTTCTTTGAATTTCACTAATCTCTTTGTTGTCCTCTGTGTACGTACCTTCATTTGTAATTAACGGTCCAATACTGGTCGAGGTTTTTGAATTTGGATTTTGGGTATATGTGTTACGGACCCGAGCCCAGCATCCGAGCACGGAGCTGTGACGACCACGTTATCTGTGGGTCAGCTGCCAAAACCCCCTCCAAATGGACAACGCCATCTAGTGAGGACGAGATATACCGGTCACAGGGGCTGGTTTCCCGTCCTGGTCAGCTCATAACATAGCCGCTGCTGACCTCTGGTGAGGTGACGCTTAGACAGCAATGCCATCTATGGAGTGGATAGGTGGGCGTTTGTGTCTAAGCCTGTAAGTGAGGTGCCCTAGATTGTAACTAGTACTGATGACGTGTCTGATTACAGAGTCGACCTGGGACTGCTGAATCGGACAGTGGATCAGTCTACCCAAGGCAGCCGTAGAACCTCCACGCATTTGCTGCTGAAGCTGTTAGTCACCCCCCCGGATGAACACTGTTGTGTTGGCCTGCCTGTGAGGTGTCAGAACCAGGGATTGTCGTACCCGGGGCTGACTGGTGGAGAAGACTAGCCACTGGGGTGTTGTGGTGAGGAGAGTGATCTGTGAAATCACACGAGGCTCCTGCCTAGGGCTCGCAACCCTAGTATCGGACGTGGAGTGGCCTAACCAGCGGAACTGATTGGAACCTGCCAGCTACAGGCTGGATTTGTGGTTGTAGGCCTCCACGACGGTGCCCCCATTGGAACTGTGATTTGGCTGGCCGGGGTAGACTCGAGAGAATCGAAGGATTCATCGTAAGGCCACAAGAGGACCAAGGGCTAAGCATCGTTGAGCACAGTGGAACACTCTGCGTCTTCAGAGGAAGACCATATTGTATATTACAGTGTTTATACCCCCCCGTGTGATAATTTATATATTTATTTATTGGTGATGGTAATTATATATTTAAGTTTACTGCCTTTGTCTCCCTTCCCCTTTAATTTACTTGCGTTACGGAACGCACCCCTTGAAAGCCACTACTAGCTTGGGGCCGGATACCCAAACTCTACTAACATCAGAGAAAGAACCCAGTTGCGACCCAATAGGGCCGTAATAATATGAAAAAATATTTCGGATTTTTCCTTATCTCTAGCATAGTTTTCGGTTCCAATTCCATTTCCTCAGACTCATATGATCGCTTCAACGTTTGTTCTATTTCTTCGATCTCCCTGCTTAGGCTTATTTTCCTTGCTTGTGATAGTTGTGTCTGCCGAAGCATTTCCGTTATTTTTTTCCTTCTCCCGTACAGTCGTCTGCGTTCTCTTTCTAGAGTGGTCCTCTTTCTGCCTCTCCTCATAGGCACGTGCTTCAAGCAGACCTTGTAAGCTTCAGCTGTCAGTTGAGCTATTCCCTGTGTGGGAGTTTGTCGCTTAAGACCGTCTCCCATTGAATGGTTGCAAGGACTACAATTATTTTTTCCCAGTCAATCCTCTTATTGTTGAAATTGAATTGGTTGAATATTCCTTCTCGCTTGTTGGGTCTCTTAGACCTACTACCGTTATTTATGCTAGTTCGCACTTCAATGAGCTTATTTTCTGAGTATGAAGTATCTGAGATTGTTATGTCTCTGATTAGTTCATCATTGTTTGTGAATAACAAGTCTAGTGTGTTTTCGTTCCTAGTTGATTCTGAAATCTGATGATTGAGCGAGTTTTATCACCGAATCTCAAAAGTTCTATGACCTGTGGTTGGTTATTTCCCGGGTCATTTCCTGCTAATGATATTTGTGTTTGCCATTCTCCATCTTAGGCTCGGTAAATTGAAATCTCCAAGGAAGATAATATCTGGAGCTGGGTTTGCTAGGTTATCAAATATGTTCTCTATTTTGTGCATATGCTCTGTGAATTCCTCAAACGTTGTATCTGGCGGTTTATATATTAGAATAATAATTTGGTTTAGTTTCTCTACCTTAATTCCAAGTAACTCTACCACCTCATTAGTTTAATTTAGTAGTTCTGTCACAGATGGTAATATAGCCCTCCGTCCCTGTCACAGATGGTAATATAGCCCTCCGTCCCTGTCACAGATGGTAATATAGTCCTCCGTCCCTTTCATAGATGGTAATATAGCCCTCCGTCCCTGTCACAGGTGGCAATATAGTCCTTCGTCCCTGTCACAGATAGTAATATAGTCCTCTGTCCCTTTAACAGACTAATATAGTCCTCCGTCACTGTCACAGAGGGTAATATAATCATCCGTTCCTGTCACAGATGGTAATATAGCCCTCCTTCCCCATCACAAATGGTAATATAGCCTCCGTCCTTATCACAGAGGGTAATATAGCGCTCCGTTCCTGTCACAAAGGGTAATATAGCTGACCGTTGCTGTCACAGATGGTAATATAGTCGTCCGTCCCTGTTACAGAAGGTAATATAGTCCTCCGTACCTGTCACAGAGGGTAATATAGCCCTCCGTATCTGTCAGAGGGAAATATAGCCCTCCATCAACTGTCACAGGCGGTAATATATCCCTCCGTCCCTGTCAAAGATGGTAATATAGCCCTCTGTCCCTGTCACAGATGGTAATATAGCCCTTCGTCCCAGTCACAGATGGTAAAATAGCCCTCCGTGCCTGTCACAAAGGGTAATATAGCCCTCCGTCCCTGTCACAGACGGTAATATAGTTCTCCGTCCCTGTCACAGAGGGTAATATAGTCCTCCGTCTCTTTCACAGATGGTAATATAGCTCTCTGTCCCTGTA
The DNA here is from genome assembly GCF_040958095.1 of Procambarus clarkii. Taxonomy (NCBI): domain Eukaryota; kingdom Metazoa; phylum Arthropoda; class Malacostraca; order Decapoda; family Cambaridae; genus Procambarus; species Procambarus clarkii. The sequence goes on from NC_091199.1 coordinate 34,936,268, forward strand.
ACAGATGGAAATATAGCCATTCGTCCTTGTCACAGATGGTAATATAGTCCACCGTCCCTGTCACAGATGGTAATATAGTCCTCCATCCCTGTCACAGATGGTAATATAGCCCTCCGTCTCGATCACAGAGGGTAATATAGTCCTCCGTCCCTGTCAGATGGTAATATAGCCTTCCATCATTGTCACAGATGGTAAAATAGCCCTTCGACCCTGTCACAGATGGTAATATAGTCTTCCGTCCCTGTCACAGATCGTAATATAGTCCACCGTCACTGTCACAGGTGGTAATATATTCCACCGTCCCTGTCACAGATGGTAACATAGCCCTCCGTCTCTGTAACAGAGGGTAATATAGTCCACCATCCCAGTCACAGATGGTGATATATCCCTCCGTCCCTGGCACAGATGGTAATATAGACCTCCGTCCCTATCACAGAAGGTAATATATTGCTTCCTCCCTGTCACAGATGGTAATATAGCCCTTCTTCCCCATCACAAATGTTATATTCCCCTCCGTCCCTTTCATTGAATGTAATATAGCCCTCCGTCCCTGTCACAGATGGTAATATAGCCCTCCGTCCCTGACACAGGGTAATATAGTCCTCCGTCCTTGTCACAGATGGTAATATAGCCCTTTGTCCCTGTAACAGAGGGTAATATAGCTCAGCGCCCCTGTCACATAGAGGAATATAGCCCGCCGTCCATGTCACAGAAGGTAATATAGCTCTCCGTACCAGTCACAGATGGTAATTTAGTCATCAGTTCTCATAGCAGATGGCAATATAGCCCTCCGTCCTTGTCAGAGATGGTAATATAGCCCTCCGTTCCGGTCACAGAAGGTAATATATTCCTCCGTCCCTCCCAAAGATGGTAATATAGCCATCCGTCCCTGTCACAGATGGTAATATAGCCCTGCTTCCCAGTCACAGAGGGTAATATAGCCCTACGTACCTGTCACTGACGGTAATTTAGCCCTCCTTCCCGGTCACGGATGGCAATATAGCCCTCCGTTCCCTGTCACAGATGGTAATATAGCCCTTCTTCCCCATCACAAATGTTAATATTGCGCTCCGTCCCTGTCACAGAGAGTAATATAGTCCTCGGTCCCTGTCACAGATGGTAATATAGCCCTTTGTCCCTGTCACAGAGAGTAATATAGCTCTACGTCCCTGTCACATAGGTTAATATAGCCCTCCGTCCCTGTCACAGAGGGTAATATAGAACTCCGTCCCTGTCACAGATGGTAATATAGTCCTTCGTCCCTTTCAAAGATGGTAATATAGCCCTCCGTCCCTGTCACAGATATTAATATAGCCCTCCGTCTCAGTCACAGAAGGTAATATAGCCCTCCGGGTCTGTCACTGAAGGTAATATAGCCCTCAGACCCTGTGACAGACGGTAATATAGCCCTCCGTCCCTGTCACATACGATAACATAGCCCTCTGTCCCTATCAAAGGAAGGTAATATAGCCCTCCGTCAAAGTCACAGACGGTAATATAGCCCACCTTCCTTGTCACAGAAGGTAATATAGCCCTCCATCCCTGTAACAGACGGTAATATAGCCCTCTGTCCCTGTCACAGATGGTAATATAGTCCTCCGTCCATGTCACAGATGGTAATATAGTCCTCTGTCCCTGTCACAGAGGGTAATATAACCCTCCGTCCCTGTCACAGATGGTGATATAGCCCTTTGTCCCTGTCACAGATGGTAATATAGCTCACCGTCCCTGTCATATAGGGTAATATAGCCCTCCGTCCCTGTCTCAGAAGGTAATATATCTTTCCGTCCCTGTCACAAATGGTAATATAGTCATCCGTCCCCATCACAGATGGTAATATAGCCCTCCGGTATTGTCACAGAATGTAATATAGTCCTCCGTCCCAGTCAAGGATGGTAATATAGCCCTTCGTTCCTGTCACAGAAGGTAATTTAGCCCTGCATCCCAGTCACAGAGGGTAACATAGCCCTCCGTCCCTGTCACTGACGGTAATGTAGCCCTCCGCCCCTGTCACAGACGGTAGTATAGCCCTACGTCCCCGTCACAGAGGGTAATATAGCCCTCCGTTACCATCACAGATGGTAATATAGCCCTCCTTCCCTATCACAGCAGGTAATATAGCGATCCGTCCCTGTCACAAAGGATAATATAGCTGAACATTCCTGTCACATATGGTAATATAGTCCTCCGTCCTCATCACAGAGGGTAATATAACCCTCCGTCCCTGTCACAGATGGTAATATAGCCCTGCTTCCCAGTCACAGAGGGTAATATAGCCCTACGTACCTGTCACTGACGGTAATATAGCCCTCCTTCCCGGTCACGGATGGCAATATAGCCCTCCGTTCCCTGTCACAGATGGTAATATAGCCCTTCTTCCCCATCACAAATGTTAATATTGCGCTCCGTCCCTGTCACAGAGAGTAATATAGTCCTCCGTCCCTGTCACAGATGGTAATATAGCCCTTTGTCCCTGTCACAGAGAGTAATATAGCTCTACGTCCCTGTCACATAGGGTAATATAGCCCTCCGTCCCTGTCACAGAGGGTAATATAGAACTCCGTCCCTGTCACAGATGGTAATATAGTCCTTCGTCCCTTTCAAAGATGGTAATATAGCCCTCCGTCCCTGTCACAGATATTAATATAGCCCTCCGTCTCAGTCACAGAAGGTAATATAGCCCTCCGGGTCTGTCACTGAAGGTAATATAGCCCTCAGACCCTGTGACAGACGGTAATATAGCCCTCCGTCCCTGTCACATACGGTAACATAGCCCTCTGTCCCTATCAAAGGAAGGTAATATAGCCCTCCGTCAAAGTCACAGACGGTAATATAGCCCACCTTCCTTGTCACAGAAGGTAATATAGCCCTCCATCCCTGTAACAGACGGTAATATAGCCCTCTGTCCCTGTCACAGATGGTAATATAGTCCTCCGTCCATGTCACAGATGGTAATATAGTCCTCTGTCCCTGTCACAGAGGGTAATATAACCCTCCGTCCCTGTCACAGATGGTGATATAGCCCTTTGTCCCTGTCACAGATGGTAATATAGCTCACCGTCCCTGTCATATAGAGTAATATAGCCCTCCGTCCCTGTCACAGAAGGTAATATATCTTTCCATCCCTGTCACAAATGGTAATATAGTCATCCGTTCCCATCACAGATGGTAATATAGCCCTCCGTTATTGTCACAGAATGTAATATAGTCCTCCGTCCCAGTCAAGGATGGTAATATAGCCCTTCGTTCCTGTCACAGAAGGTAATTTAGCCCTGCATCCCAGTCACAGAGGGTAACATAGCCCTCCGTCCCTGTCACTGACGGTAATGTAGCCCTCCGCCCCTGTCACAGACGGTAGTATAGCCCTCCGTCCCCGTCACAGAGGGTAATATAGCCCTCCGTTACCATCACAGATGGTAATATAGCCCTCCTTCCCTATCACAGCAGGTAATATAGCGATCCGTCCCTGTCACAAAGGATAATATAGCTGAACATTCCTGTCACATATGGTAATATAGTCCTCCGTCCTCATCACAGAGGGTAATATAACCCTCCGTCCCTGTCACAGATGGTAATATATCCTTTCGTTCCTGTCACAGATGGTAATATATAACCCTCCTTCCCTGTCACAGATGGTAATATAGCCCTCCGTCCATGTCACAGAGGATAATATAGCTCTCCGTCCCTGTCACATAGGGTAATATAGCCCTCCGTCCCTGTCTCAGATGGTAATATAGCCCTCCGTTCAATTTCACAGATGGTAATATAGCCCTTCTTCCCCATCACAAATGTTAATATTGCCCTACGTCCCTTTCATAGAAGGAAATATTGCCCTCCATCCATGTCACAGAGCATAATATAGCTCTCCGTCCCTGTCACATAGGGTAATATAGCCCTCCGTCCCAGTCTCAGATGGTAATATAGCCCTCCGACCCTCTCACAGATGGTAATATAGCCCTTTGTATCTGTCACAGAGGGTAATATAGCTCTACGTCCCTGTCCGTAGGTTAATATAGCCCTCTGTCCCTGTCACAGAGGGTAATATAGCTCTCCGTCCCTGTCACAGATTGTAATATACTCCTCCGTCCCTGTCAAAGATGGTAATATAGCCCTCGGTCTCTGTCACAGATATTAATATAGCCTTCCGTCCCAGTCACAGAAGGTAATATAGCCCTCCGTCCCTGTAAAAGATGGTAATATAGCCCTCGGTCCCTGTCACATATATTAATATAGACCTCAGTCCCTGTCACAGACGGAAATATAACCCTCCATCCCTGTAACAGACGGTAATATAGCCCTGCGTCCCTTTCACAGATGGTAATATAGTCCTCCGTCCCTGTCACAGAGGGAAATATAACGCTCCGCCCCTGTCACAGATGGTAATATAGCCGTCTGTCCCTGTCACAGATGGTAATATAGCCCTCCTTCCGTGTCACAGATTGTAATATAGCCCTCCGTTCCTGTCACATAGGTAATATAGCACTCCGTCCATGTCACAGATGGTAATATAGCCCTCCGTTCCTGTCACAGAAGGTAATATATTCCTCCGTCCCTGCCAAAGATGGTAACATAGCCATCCGTCCCTGTCACAGATGATAATATAGCCCTGCGTCCCAGTCACAGAGGGTAATATAGCCCTCCTTCCCGGTCACGGATGGCAATATAGCCCTCCGTTCCTTTCAAAGACGATTTTATAGCAATCCGACCCTGTCACAGATGGTAATATAGCCATCCCTTCCCTGTCACAGATGGTAATATAGCCCTTCTTCACCATCACAAATGTTAATATTGCGCTCCGTCCCTTTCATTGAAGGTAATATTGCCCTCCGTCCCTGTCATAGAGAGTAATATAGTCCTCCGTCCCTGTCACAGAGAGCAATATAGTCCTCCGTCTCTGTCACAGATGGTAATATAGCCCTTTGTCCCTGTCACAGAGAGTAATATAGCTCTACGTCCCTGTCACAGAGGGTAATATAGCACTCCGTCCCTGTCACAGATGGTAACATAGTCCTCCGTCCTTTTCAAAGATGGTAATATAGCCCTCCGTCCCTGTCACAGATATTAATATAGCCTTCCGTCTCAGTCTCAGAAGGTAATATAGCCCTCCGGGTCTGTCACTGAAGGTAATATAGCCCTCCGGGTCTGTCACTGAAGGTAATATAGCTCCCAGTCCCTGTGACAGACGGTAATATATATCCCTCCGTCCCTGTCACAGACGGTAATATAGCCCTCTGTCCCTATCAAAGGAAGGTAATATAGCCCTCCGTCAAAGTCACAGCCGGTAATATAGCCCACCGTCCTTGTCACAGAAGGTAATATAGCCCTCCATCCCTCTAACAGACGGTTATATAGCCCTCTGTCCCTATCACAGATGGTAATATAGTCCTCCGTCCATGTCACAGATGGTAATATAGTCCTCTGTCCCTGCCACAGAGGGTAATATAACCCTCTGTCCCTGTCACCGATGGTGATATAGCCCTTTGTCCCTGTCAAAGATGGTAATATAGCTCACCGTCCCTGTCACATAGGGTAATATAGCCCTCCGTCCCTGTCACAGAAGGTAATATATCTTTCCGTCCCTGTCACAAATGGTAATATAGTCATCCGTCCCCATCACAGATGGTAATATAGCCCTCCGTCCTTGTCAGAGATGGTAATATAGCCCTCCGTTCCTGTCACAGAAGGTAATATAGTCCTCCGTCCCGGTCAAGAAAGGTAATATAGCCTTTCTTCCCCATCACAAATGTTAATATTGCCCTCCGTCCCTGTCACAGATGGTAATATAGTCCTCCGTCCATGTCACAGATGGTAATATAGCCCTTTGTCTCTGTCACAGAGGGTAATATAGCTCTACGTCCCTGTCACATGGGGTAATATAGCCCTCCGTCCCTGTCACAGAGGGTAATATAGCTCTCCGTCCCTGTCACAGATGGGAATATAGTCCTCCGTCCCTGTCAAAGATGGTAACATAGCCCTCGGTCCCTGTCACAGATATTAATATAACCTTCCGTCCCAGTCACAGAAGGTAATGTAGCCCTCCGTCGCTGTCACTGACGGTAATGTAGCCCTCCGTCCCTGTAACAGATGGTAATATAATCCTCCGTCATTGTCAAAGATGGTATTATAGCCCTCGGTCCCTGTCACATATATTAATATAGCCCTCAGTTCCTGTCACAGACGGAAATATAACCCTCCATCCCTGTAACAGACGGTAATATAGCCCTGCGTCCCTTTCACAGATGGTAATATACCCTCTGTCCTTGTCACAGAGGGTAATATAACGCTCCGCCCCTGTCACAGATAGTAATATAGCTGTCTGTCCCTGTCACAGATGGTAATATAACCCTCCTTCCGTGTCACAGATTGTAATATAGCCCTCCGTTCCTGTCACAGAGGTAATATAGCACTCCGACCCTGTCACAGATGGTAATATAGCCATCCCTTCCCTGTCACAGATGGTAATATAGCTCTCCGTCTTTGTCACAGATGGTAATATAGCCCTCTGTCCCTGTCACAGATGGTAATATAGTTCTCCGTCTATGTCACAGATGGTAATATAGTCCTCCGTCCCTGTCACAGAGGGTAATTTCACCCTCCGTCCCTGTCCCAGATGGTGATATAGCCCTCCGTCCCTGTCACAGATATTAATATAGCCCTCCGTCTCAGTCACAGAAGGTAATATAGCCCTCCGGGTCTGTCACTGAATGTAATATAGCCCTCAGTCCCTGTGACAGACGGTAATATAGCCCTCCGTCCCTGTCACAGACGGTAATATAGCCCTCTGTCCCTATGAAAGGAAGGTAATATAGCCCTCCGTCAAAGTCACAGACGGTAATATAGCCCACCGTCCTTGTCACAGAAGGTAATATAGCCCTCCATCCCTGTAACAGACGGTAATATAGCCCTCTGTCCCTGTCACAGATGGTAATATAGTCCTCCGTCCCCGTCAAAGATGGTAATATAGCCCTCGGTCACTGTCACAGATATTAATATAGCCTTCCGTCCCAGTCACAGAAGGTAATATAGCCCTCCGTCACTGTCACTGACGGTAATATAGCCCTCCGTCCCTGTAACAGATGGTTATATAATCCTCAGTCCCTGTCAAAGATGGTAATATAGCCCTCAGTCCCTGTCACAGATATTAATATAGCCCTCAGTCCCTGTCACAGAAGGAAATATAACCCTCCATCCCTATGACAGACGGTAATATAGCCCAGCGTCCCTGTCACAGATGGTAATATAGTCCTCCGTCCCTGTCACAGAGGGTAATATAACGCTCCGCCCCTGTCACAGATGGTAATATAGCCGTCTGTCCCTTTCACAGATGGTAATATAGCCCTCCTTCCGTGTCACAGATTGTAATATAGCCCTCCGTTCCTGTCACATAGGTAATATAGCACTCCGTCCATGTCACAGATGGTAATATAGCCCCCCGTTCCTGTCACATAGGTAATATAGCACTTCGTCCATGTCACAGATGGTAATATAGCCCTGCCTCCCAGTCACACAGGGTAATATAGCCCTACGTCCCTGTCACTGACGGTAATATAGCCCTCCTTCCCTCACGGATGGCAATATAGCCCTCCGTTCCTTTCAAAGACGATTTTATAGCCATCCGACCCTGTCACAGATGGTAATATAGCCATCCCTTCCCTGTCACAGATGGTAATATAGCCCTTCTTCACCATCACAAATGTTAATATTGCACTCCGTCCCTTTCATTGAAGGTAATATTGCCCTCCGTCCCTGTCATAGAGAGTAATATAGTCCTCCGTCTCTGTCACAGATGGTAATGTAGCCCTTTGTCCCTGTCACAGAGAGTAATATAGCTCTACGTCCCTGTCACATAGGGTAATATAGCCCTCCGTCCCTGTCACAGATGGTAACATAGTCCTCCGTCCCTTTCAAAGATGGTAATATAGCCCTCCGTCCCTGTCACAGATATTATTATAGCCCTCCGTCTGAGTCACAGAAGGTAATATAGCCCTCCGGGTCTGTCACTGAAGGTAATATAGCCCTCCGGGTCTGTCACAGACGGTAATATAGCCCTCTGTCCCTATCAAAGGAAGGTAATATAGCCCTCTGTCCCTATCAAAGGAAGGTAATATAGCCCTCCGTCAAAGTCACAGCCGGTAATATAGCCCACCGTCCTTGTCACAGAAGGTAATATAGCCCTCCATCCCTGTAACAGACGGTAATATAGACCTCTGTCCCTATCACAGATGGTAATATAGTCCTCCGTCCATGTCACAGATGGTAATATAGTTCTCTGTCCCTGTCACAGATGGTGATATAGCCCTTTGTCCCTGTCACAGATGGTAATATAGCTCACCGTCCCTGTCACATAGGGTAATATAGCCCTCCGTCCCTGTCAGAGAAGGTAATATATCTTGCCATCCCTGTCACAAATGGTAATATAATCATCCGTCCCCATCACAGATGGTAATATAGCCTTCCGTCCTTGTCAGAGATGGTAATATAGCCCTCCGTTCCTGTCACAGAAGGTAATATAATCATCCATCCCAGTCACAGATGATAATATATAACTCCGTCCCTGTCACAAAGGGTAATATAGGCCTCCGTTCCCATCACAGATGGAAATATAGCCCTCAGTTCCTGTCACAGGGTAATATAGTCCTCCGTCCTTGTCACAGATGGTAATATAGCCCTTTGTCCCTGTCACAGAGGGTAATATAGCTCAGCGCCCCTGTCACATAGGGTAATATAGCCCGCCGTCCCTGTCACAGAAGGTAATATAGCTCTCCGTACCTGTCACAGATGGTAATTTAGTCATCAGTCCTCATAACAGATGGTAATATAGCCCTCCGTCCTTGTCAGAGATGGTAATATAGCCCTCCGTCCCTGCCAAAGATGGTAATATAGCTATCCGTCCCGGTCACAGATGGTAATATAGCCCTGCGTCCCAGTCACAGAGGGTAATATAGCCCTACGTCCCTGTCACTGACGGTAATATAGCCCTCCTTCCCTCACGGATGGCAATATAGCCCTCCGTTCCTTTCAAAGACGATTTTATAGCCATCCGACCCTGTCACAGATGGTAATATAGCTATCCCTTCCCTGTCAGAGATGGTAATATAGCCCTTCTTCACCATCACAAATGTTAATATTACGGTCCGTCCCTTTCATTGAAGGTAATATTGCCCTCTGTCCCTGTCATAGAGAGTAATATAGTCCTCCGTCCCTGTCACAGAGAGTAATATAGTCCTCCGTCTCTGTCACAGCTGGTAATATAGCCCTTTGTCCCTGTCACAGAGAGTAATATAGCTCTACGTCCCTGTCACATAGGGTAATATAGCCCTCCGTCCCTGTCACAGAGGGTAATATAGCACTCCGTCCCTGTCACAGATGGTAATATAGTCCTCTGTCCCTTTCAAAGATGGTAATATAGCCCTCCGGCCTTGTCACAGATATTAATATAGCCCTCCGTCTCAGTCACAGAAGGTAATATAGCCCTCCGGGTCTGTCACTGAAGGTAATATAGCCCTCAGTCCCTGTGACAGACGGTAATATAGCACTCCGTCCCTGTCAAAGACGGTAATATAGCCCTCTATCCCTATCAAAGGAAGGTAATATAGCCCTCCGTCAAAGTCACAGACGGTAATATAGCCCACCGTCCTTGTCACAGAAGGTAATATAGGCCTCCATCCCTGTAACAGACGGTAATGTAGCCCTTTGTCCCTGTCACAGATGGTAATATAGTCCTCCGTCCATGTCACAGATGGTAATATAGTCCTCTGTCCCTGTCACAGAGGGTAATATAACCCTCCGTCTCTGTCACAGATGGTGATATAGCCCCTTGTCCCTGTCACTGATGGTTATATAGCTCACCGTCCCTGTCACATAGGGTAATATAGCCCTCCGTCCCTGTCACAGATGGTAATATATCTTTCCGTCCCTGTCACAAATGGTAATATAGTCATCCGTCCCCATCACAGATGGTAATATAGCCCTCCGTCCTTGTCAGAGATGGTAATATAGCCCTCCGTTCCTGTCACAGAAAGTAATATAGTCCTCCGTCCCAGTCAAGGATGGTAATATAGCCCTTCGTCCTTGTCACAGAAGGTAATTTAGCCCTGCATCCCAGTCACAGAGGGTAACATAGCCCTCCGTCCCTGTCACTGACGGTAATATAGCCCTCCGGCCTATAGCCGACCAGCCGGCGTCAGCCTGCCGGTCGAGCAGAGATCACCGCCGCCCAGACAGAAGAAGAGGCGCAGCAGGTGAAAGGAAACCGGAGCCATCCTTCTCTCCCTATTGCACAGAAAACGAGAACTGATTCAGAGGGACTCAGATGGGTCTCACCAGCTGACGGCGATGTCACACGGCCGCCAGCTGAGGAAGTCAAGGTCGCCTCTTATCAGGCGAAAGATCAGGTGCATGAGGTAAAAGGAAAAAAGAGCAATTTTCCTTCTTTCATTTCACAGAAAACGGAGGTGAGCCCAGTGAGACGGGTGTGGGCCAGATCAGGTGATCCCGCCACGACCTGTCAGCCAGCCAGACCCGCGAGGGTTAACACCACTCAGGAGAGTAAACGTCTGCTTGATGTTACCAGTGGTGAGGCTAAGGTAGCTGTGGTTCCCACAAGTGAAGTGGATATTCTGGACCAATCTTTCAGGCTGTTGGAAGATCGTTCAGACAAACGAACGGTCGCTGAGAGATGGATGAACGAGTAGGTCAGTGACCAAGTGCTCAGTGAGGGGCGAGGTTTGACAGCTGCTGAAGAGGCCTCAGCCCAGTCAACTCAGTCGGTAATGCAACCCGGTTTGAGAGTGACAGACAGACAGGAAGAAAGACCCTGTCACCGGGAAGTCATGACAGTCTGCTAACTGTCGGAATTGTGTCGGTAGAGTAGGGAAGGTGTTGAGTCTGTACTTCATTGGTAAGTCCATCCCAGTGGATGGACCTATTGTGTCCAGTATGACACAGACCTGTGGGGCGAGAGTGTGAAGGGACTGAGGAAGGGAAGCTGCGAGGCGTTGAGCCGGCTTAACCTGGACCCAGAACCTGAGCACGACCGCACTACGGTCAGGAAGTACCACCCTGGACGAGCCAGTGACGTCACATCTTGTCCCGCCAGCTACCGACGTCAACAGAAAACGGATGAATCACCACCACCCAGCCGCCGTGCACTTAATTAAGAGCTCAAGTGTAAGTGGCTGGTGATTTTTAGATGAAATTTTCCTCCGGGAAATTTTATCTTTTTGGTGGGGGGTTATGTGAGGAGGTGGTTCATCAGCTCACTTACAATAGTGCTCTTATGCCTGTGGGAGCCAGTACACTTGTTAAGTGCACTTGTTAAGTGGGCGGACTTAAGTTTGGTAACCAGCAACCGAAACCTCTAGTGTTTGGGCTCATGTGAGAGCCCCAGTCATCAGCAGTCCATAAATGTTACCCTGGCCGGGGTGGCATGTCTGTGGACAGTGCTAGAGCTGATAGCATCATCTCATTGTATGGCTTTGAGGCCAGACTCAGCTTTGCGCGGGAAACAACTAGGCCGCTGGCGTGGGTGGACATGTGGGGCCCCACGCTCGCCGGCCACTTGAGTGGTTGTCATGGAGACAGCCGCCATCTTAGAAACATCTTGAGCCGCCATGTTGGTCGGCCATCTTGGAGCTGCCCTAGGTGCTATGCTACACCGTCGCTGATTGGATGAGAGGGGTAGGCCGCTGTATGCCTTCCTCTCATTGGTTATTTCGAGAAGGACGCGGGAAGTAGCCGGTGTAGCATCATTCTGAACTCAGCCGCCACCTTGTCAGGACGCTTCCTGTACTCAATTCGGCCAAATTGATGTATAGGGCGTCGTGGTGGCTGGACTACTCACTTGCTGATGCTTCCTGCTTCACCTACGACATCGGTCGTCACAGAATCCGGCCGAAGTCGTCGATTGGAGGGGTTTAAGACATTGTTATTCAGGGGGTAGAGGTACAGTGATCTGGGATCGTGGGGAAATGTGCATACGAGCAGCAACAGACTCGTAGATCCCATACCAGTGTTGATTAGACTTGCTAGTGCTCTGTAGCAGTCGATGGGAACAGGGAAATTCGTGTCAGTGTTAAGGCAATTTCCCATGTTTGTGTGAGACGCTAAAGTTGTGCGCGTCACCTGGGTATGAACGCTTCACTTCACCGGGGAGTCGAGGGTGTGAACTCAGCCGTGTTGAGTGGGAGGGGTTCGAGTGTGCGCCAATTTTCCGTATAAGTACTACGGTCAGGAACTACCGCCGCTTAAGCCACTTGGGACGAGCCAGCCACCTATAGCGGGGTGCCTGATGTATGGGAATGGTGTGTAAAGCCGGCAGTGTGAATGAGTAAGTACCTATGTGTGTATTTCTGGTGATTAGTAGTCTCTAAAGCTTGAATTCGAGGTCAAGTGTTCCGTCACATTGTCACGCAGCACCTGTTCAGGTGGAGTGAATTGTGGGCGAGGAGATTAATCACCTGTGTTGTCATCTTGTCAGTCCAGAGGGACTTAAGTCTGGTGTACACAGACGTACAGTGTGTGTGTGTGTGTGTGTGGGTACACACGGGAACAGGATACATAGATTAGCCAAGGAGTGAGAGGATGTCCATGTAATCAATTCTTTTATTTCATTGTGGTAATCATTTTTGATCGTCCGTGGGACGGAGTGATATCATTTCCATGTGTGGTCTTGCAGGTGTGGAATTCCAACACTGAGCACTCAGGTATGTGTAACGCCAGTGATTCCTGGCAATGATTATTGTGGAGTGTGCCACAGTGTGGACTTAAATTTCTTGTATTGTTCCCAGGGCCGTGACAAGTGTGATTTATATAAATATATATTGTGGTTGCAGTATTAATTAACGTAATTTTGGTGAGTTTTGGTGAGTGACGAGGCCGTCTAGAGAGACCGCCCCCGCTCTGTCGAGTAACGTAACTCTCGAGTGTTTATCGGCATGCGTGACCGATAAATCACTCACGCATGTGATTTAAGGAGTGTGAGATTCTCCTTAGTGTTCCCAATAACGTTTGATAGCTGTAGGCTACATGTGTCAGCAATAATTATAATTATATATATATATATATAATCATAGTGTCACGGTTCCCAGTGTTATAGTGTTATTTACTGTGAGGTGATTGATATATATATTGACCTATGTTCTAGGGGTCATTTGCAGCAGTAAGTAAGTAAGTGTGTGCAGTATCCTAATATTTGGAAATTAGAGTACTTGCCGTGCGTGTTATTGCAAAAGGGGTTGTTATTTGATGGTGATTGTTGCTAGTGTTGAGCAATCACCGTATGTGATTGCAGTCCAGTAAAGCCATTGTGGGGCAGTGTTCTAGAGGGTTCATGTCCTGTAGGTTATTTTGCTAGATTCTGCAGTATTGTCATTGCAACCGGATTCTAACGTAGATCACTGTGATTTGTTAGTGTGATTTGTCATTGTCGTGGGGGAACTCGGCTGTAGACGAGTACTTGGATACACATATATTCTCCTGGTTATCTGGTAGGACATCGAAGTCCAGTATTCAGTGAGGTGATTGCGAGGCAATTAATATAACGTAACCAAGGGAACGCCCATTGCTTCAAGAGAATTTGTTCTTTGACAATCTGAGTAACGTAGAATACGTTTGGGTTAATTTACTTTCCTGCAAGCAGCTACGGTAGTCTCGAGGAGCCTAGCCATCAGCCAGATAAGAATTAGAGTATTGTCTGTCGTAATTAACAGTCAGTGGGCCGGGTAATTGACGTGTTTCAGGAAGTCAAAGCAATTAACCTCGATCCTTGTTTGATCGACTCACACGAAGGCTACATTGTTCCATTAACGTAACGTTTGCCCGGAAGTACCGGCATTTGATTGACTCGTGAGAGGAGTAACGTCATTTTAGAATAACGTAAACCTGGGGCTATTTTCTGTTATTAGTCGCCTGAATTGGTCTGAGTATGGAAGGCTTAGACGGAATTCGTACCTTAATGTAAATTGCTGAGCCAGTGTGAAAGGTTGCGTATTTTAATTGTTTAATTATTGATCTTGAGGATAGTAATTAATTACTCTAAAGGTAATCACGAGTGATTACCGTTCTCTTAGCACTTTGGACATTGCAAATCAGAGTTTACCATCGCTGAGTGATTAGTAACCAATTAACGTAAATTAACGTAACTAGTAAAGAGATTAATCAGCTGTCTGGAAGTACAGGGATTAATGGGATTTGCTCACTGAATGCTCGATGGGTAGAGTGTTGTTTGATTTCCGCGTTACTAGTGACAGTTGTAAGAGTTGTTAATTTAACGTAAATGTTACCTTGTTATTAACGTAAATGCTATTGTGTTATTAACGTAAATCAATTGTTATTGATTGTTGATCGTCCGTGGGACGGAGTGTTAACGTGAGGATTAATTTGAGGAAGGGTGCTGGAGTTGCCAGTGAACCCATTAGTTATTGTTGTCATTGAAAGACTACTGATTTGATTGCATTGCAACCGCTGTTGCAGGAGTAGACTGCACTGAGGCGTAGAACAGTTAGGAGGTTACTGGAGACGTGTTTCAGAACCTACTGTGTCATTTGTTGTAATTGTGATTATAGATCTGTTAGTTCTTGTTTCTTGTTGATTCCTCTGGGGTCACGCTTATGTTCGAGTTAGTTCATTATGCAGTCCGAGGGGCTGGTGTCTAGCTGTCATTGATAGTGTCACAGGAAGGATCTCGAGTAACGTCATTGACATTTCTTTTGTTTTGTTGTAGTAGTTAGTACTTTATTGAATAAACTAAGTTGTTATGGTTAACACTGTCTTTTCGTTACACCCCCACACATTATTATTGTTATGCAAATGTTCTTCACACTCGACTAATAAAAATTGAGACTAATTTTCTGAGCTTTGGATCAAATATACGGCACCACACAACAATAAATTATTGTTGTGAGAGCCCGTGACCTACTCGTTAGATTCGCTTCGGCGATTGGCGAAGGTCGGCGGCCTAAGAGAGGGGATTTCAAATTTCATTTGGGTCTCGGCGTTTGCTCGCGCCTAGTCAATTGTTCATACATGGTCCCAAAGTGAGGAATGAGCTGTTTACTACACTGGTGTGTTAGCTAAGCAAGTCCTTCCTCAGGCGACCTAATTGAATATCACGACAGGAATAAAGGTTAAAGAATAAAGAAAGTTCTTAGAAATTTTCCGAGCTAAAATTCCTTATACCAATTATAATTTATTCCACAAATTCTCAACTCAAAACTCTCACACTGACGGTAATATTGCCCTCCGTCCCTGTCACAGACAGTAATATAGCCCTAAGTCTCTGTCACAGATAGTAATATAGTCCTCCGTCACTATCACAGATGGTAATATAATCCTCCGTCCCTGTCACAGATGGTAATATAGCTCTCCGTTCCCATCACAAATGTAAATATAGTCCTCCGTCCCTGTCATAGATGGTAATACAGTCCACCGTCCCTGTCACAGATGGTAATATAGCCCTCCGTCTCTGTCACAGAGGGTAATATATCCCTCCGTCCCTATCACAGATGGTAATATAGCCCTTCGTTTCTGTCACAGATGGATATATAGCCCTCCATCTCTATCACAGAAGGTAATATATATTGCTCCGTCCCTGTCACAAAGGGTAATATAGCTGACCGTTCCTGTTTCAGATGGTAATATAGTCCTCCATCCTTGTCACAGAGGGTAATATAAACTTCCGTCCCTGTCACAGACGGTAATATATCCATCCGTCCCTGTCAAAGATGGTAATATAGTCCTCCGTCCCTGTCACAGATCGTAATATATCCCTCCGTCCCTGTAATAGAATATAATATAGCTCTCAGTCCCTGTCACAAAGGGTAATATAGCCCTCCGTTCCCTGTCACAGACGGTAATATAACCCTCCGTTCCCTGTCACAGACGGTAAAATAACTCTACGTCACTGTCACAGACAGTAATATAGCCCTCCGTCCCTGTCACAGATTTAATATAGCCGTCAGTGCCTGTCAAAAACGGTAATATAGCCCTCCGTCCCTGTCACAGATGTTAATATAGTCCCCCGTCCCTGTCACAGATGGTAATATAGCCCTCCGTCCCTGTCACAGACGTAATATAGTCCTACGTCCCTGTCACAGATGGTAATATAGCCCTCCGTCCCTGTCACAGACGTAATATAGTCCTACGTCCCTGTCACAGATGGTAATATAGCCCTCCGTCCCCATCACAGATGGTCACATAGTCCACCGTTCCTGTCACAGATGGTAATATAGCGCTCCGTCCCAGTCACAGATGGTAATATAGTCCTCCGTCCCTGTAACAGATGGTAATATAGTCCACCATCCCTGTCACAGATGGTTATATAACCCAACGTCCCTGTCACAGATGGTAATATAGCTCTCCGTCCGTCACAGATGGTAATATAGTCCTCCGAGCCTGTTACAGATGGTAATATAGTCCTCCGTCCCAGTCACAGATGGTAATATAGCCCTCCGTCCCTCTCACAGATGGTAATATAGCCCTCCGAGCCTGTTACAGATGGTAATATTGTCCTCCGTCCCAGTCACAGAGGGTAATATAGCCCTCCGTCCCTGTCACTGACATTATTATAGCCCTCCGTTACCATCACAGATGGAAATATAGCCCTCCTTCCCTATCACAGAAGGTAATATAGCGATCCGTCCCTGTCACAAAGGGTAATATAGCTAATCATTCCTGTTACAGATGGTAATATAGTCCTCCGTCCTTGTCACAGAGGGTAATATAACCCCCCGTCCCTGTCACAGATGGTAATATATCCATCCTTCCCTGTCACAGATGGTAATATAGCCCTCCGTCCGTGTCACAGAGGAAAATATAGCTATCCGTCCCTGTCAAATAGGGTAATATAGCCCTCCGTCCCTGTCACAGATGGTAATATAGCCCTCCTTCCCTGTCACAGAGGGTAATATAGCCATCCTTCCTTGTCAGAGATGGTAATATAGCCCTTTGTCAATGTCACAGAGGGAAATATAGCTCTGCGTCCCTGTCACATAGGGTAATATAGCCCTCCGTCCCTGTCACAGAAGGTAATATAGCTCTCCGTCCCTGTCACAGATGATAATATAGTCATCCGTCCATCTCAGATGGTAATATAGCCCTCCGTTCCTGTCACAGAAGGTAATATAGTCCTCCGTCCCTTTCAAAGATGGTAATATAGCCCTCCTTCCCTGTCACAGATGGTAATATAGCCCTGCGTCCCAGTCACAGAGGGTAATATAGCTCTCTGTTTCTGTCACTGACGGTAATATAGCGATCCGTTCCTGTCACAAAAGGTAATATAGCTGATCATTCCTGTCACAGATGGTAATATAGTCCTCCGTCCTTGTCACAGAGGGTAATGTAACCCTCCGTCCCTGTCACAGATGGTAATATATCCCTCCGTTCCTGTCACAGATGGTAATATAGACCTCCTTCCCTGTCACAGAGGGTAGTATAGCCCTCTGTCCCTGTCACAGAAGGTAATATAGCCCTCTGTCTCAGTCACAGAGTGTTTTATAGCTCTCCGTCCCTATCACATAGGGTAATATAGCCCTTCGTCCCTGTCACAGTTGGTAATATATCCCTCCATCCCTGTCACAGATGGTAATATAGCCCTCTGTTCCTGTCACAGACGGTAATATAACACTCCGGCCCTGTCACACGTGGTAAGCTAGCCATCCGTTCCTGTCACACACGGTATTATAGCTATCCGTCCCTGTCACAGATGGTAATATATCCCTCCGTCCCTGAAACAGATGGCAATATAGCCCTCCGTCCCTGTCACATAGGATAATATAGCCCTCCGTCCCTGTCACAGATGGTAATATAACCCTCCGTCGCTGTCACAGAGGGGAATATAGCGCTCTTACCCTGTCACATAGGGTAATATAGCTCACTGTCCCTGTCACAGAGGGTAATATAGCCCTCAGTCCCTGTCACAGAGGGTAATATAGTCCTCCGTCCTTGTCAGAGATAGTAATATAGCCCTCCGTCCCTGCCGCAGATGGTAATATAGGACTCCCTCACTGTCACAGGTTGCAATATTGGCCTCCATCCTTGTCACAGATAGTAATAATGGCCTCCCTCTCTGTCACTGGTTGTAATATAGCCCTCTGTTCCTGTCACAGATGGTAATATAGCCCACCCTCCCTGTCACAGGTTGTAATATAGCCTTCCGTTCCTGTCACAGATGGTAATGTAGACCTCTGTCTCTGTCACAGAGGGTAATATAGCCCTCCATCCCTGTCACAGACGGTAATATAGCCCTCCGTCCCTTTCTTAGAAGGTAATATAGCCTTCCGTCCCTGTCACAGAGGGCAATATAACCCTCCGTCTCTGTCACAGAGGGTAATATAGTCGTCCGTAGTTGTAGGGATGACCCCGTAAACACTATATTTTGTCGCGGGGAAATATCGTGTTTATGGCACAGGGCTTACAGGAAAATTTAAAAATATCGTGTTTGTGTCAGGGCATTTCCTGGGAAACTCTATGGGTTATTTTTGTTTGTTTTCAATCACAGATTTTTCATCGACTATTTTCAAATAAATCAATCTTAGAAGTTTTTTAAGCGTTTGAGGAAAATAAGTAGGAAAATCTTATAGGAAAAATTCAGAAAAAATCGTGTTTGAGTCACACAGTTTCTAGGTAAACTCTACAGATAAATTTTGTCTGTTTTAAAAACCGCGTATTTTCTCTCTCTCTCTCTCTCTCTCTCTCTCTCTCTCTCTCTCTCTCTCTCTCTCTCTCTCTCTCTCTCTCTCTCTCTCTCTCTCTCTCTCTCTCTCTCTCTCTCGTTCTCTCTCTCTCTCTCTCTCTCTCTCTCTCGTTCTCTCTCTCTCTCTCGTTCTCTCTCTCTCTCTCGTTCTCTCTCTCTCTCTCGTTCTCTCTCTCTCTCTCGTTCTCTCTCTCTCTCTCGTTCTCTCTCTCTCTCTCGTTCTCTCTCTCTCTCTCGTTCTCTCTCTCTCTCTCTCTCTCTCTCTCTCTCTCTCTCTCTCTCTCTCTCTCCCTCTCTCTCTCTCTCTCTCCCTCTCTCCCTCTCTCCCTCTCTCTCTCTCTCTCTCTCTCTCTCTCTCTCTCTCTCTCTCTCTCTCTCTCTCTCCCTCTCTCCCTCTCTCTCTCTCTCTCTCTCTCTCTCTCTCTCTCTCTCTCTCTCTCTCTCTCCCTCTCTCCCTCTCTCTCTCTCTCTCTCTCTCTCTCTCTCTCTCTCTCTCTCTCTCTCCCTCTCTCCCTCTCTCCCTCTCTCTCTCCCTCTCTCTCTCTCTCTCTCTCTCTCTCTCTCTCTCTCTCTCTCTCTCTCTCTCTCTCTCACTCACATTTCAGATCATTAAATAGGGAAAAATTAACATCATTTTCTTTCTACTGATGCCACTGTTCATGTATCTTTTCTATTCCTTTTACTCAGACGGACAGCTCACCAGAGGATGGAAGACTAATGTCAATTTTCGAACTTCTTTCTGTGTGTCTGATGATCAAATAATATTTGAAAAAATGACGTTAGGTTGGTCTTATGGCATTAGGACTGTATGGTACTGCTCGCATCAGTATTAATATAATAGCAAGACAATGTCACAGAATGTTCAACGTTCATATACCATAACATAACATAACATAATGTAGAGTTGCCATCCCATTCCACACGTGATCAGCAGAGGACATACCACGCTGGAAGACAGAAGAGCTTGGGGAGACGTGATCAATACCTACAAATTCTAATATTTTTTGTTGTTGTTAACTGCGTGATCGCAACATGTATACCTCATGGTCTCTTGTTCAGCCTCTGACTATCCCTCCTACCCCTTACCCCCTCGCAAATCATTCTTTCGCTCTCTCTCTCCCTTAGGTGGACCATGTTCCCCACATACAAATTCCTATTAGCAAAGTAATATATATATATATATATATATATATATATATATATATATATATATATATATATATATATATATATATATATATATATATATATATATATATATATATATATATATATACTGTGACGATAATCTCTATCACTATATTCTCTACATAAAGTTACGTATATTATACAACAATAAGATGCTACCTTCAAGATACCTCTATCAGTACCACAAACGTTTTGACCAGGAGGCAAACGTACCCAAGACTCCCACCTACTCCACACTCCCTCCATGTCGGCTTCGTCATCAACCAGCAAAATACCATTCCCAGCTTGTCTGCTTCTGATTCGTGACTCGCCGACTGCACACCTGCACCTCAGCGCCCTCTACAAGTCGATGTCTGGGCTTGAACCAGTCATTAAAGTCAGAATATCCTTGTGCTCTCAAGCCATGAACAACTAACTGATATACGCTATCAGGTGGATGTTTCTCAGCTAGCGCTATATTCTCAGCACCTGTTTAATCACTTTGTCTTTATATTGTAGAGTAACGTAATCCCTATTCTTCATTTATGTTATATGTTTTTGACTTGTTTGTTTGCACTGTACATAGCCAAGAGATTGTCTTTGTTTTTAATTTGTTTTCTATATTAATTAAAGTTTCATTGTTCATACTATGTGTTTTGCGAGTCTTCCCTTACTTTACCACAGACAAACAGCCAAGCATCCTTAGAGACATCAAAGACATCCTTGAAGACATCAAAGACATCCTCCAAGACATCAAAGACACTCTTCGAGACATCAAGGACATATTCAAAGACATCAAAGTTGCACTCAAAGACATCCTTAGAGACACCAAAGACACCCTTTAAGACATCAAAACACCTCTCGAGATATCAAAGACACTCTCAAACATACCAAAGGTACTCTTCGAGATATCAAAGTTATTCTTCGAGACATCAAAGCTGCTTTGTAAGATATCTTCGTTCATCAAACTTATTCTCAGAGACATCTAAAGTTAATATCGATCATCAAAGTTGTTCTCTACATCGTAAAAGTTATTCGCTAAGTAACCTTTCGTTCGTCAGAGGTGCTTTCTAAGACATCTTCGTCCATCAAAGTTATTCTCAGAGATATCTAAAGTTATTCTCAGAGTCATCAAAAGTTATTCTAAGACATCAAAAGTTATTCTCAGAGCTACCCAAAAGTTATTCTCAGAGTCATCAAAGGTATTCTCAGTCATCAAAGTTATTCCAAGAGACATTAAAAATAAATCTGTCATCAAACTTGTTCTCAAAGTTATCAAAGTTTATCTTAGAGTCATCAAAGGTATTCTTAGAGTCATCAGAGGTATTCTCAGACTCACCTTCGTCCATCTGAGAAACTTTCCAAAGTATCTATGTTCATCAAAGTTATTTTCTAAGACATCAAAAGTTATTCTCAGAGTCATATGTTAGTTTCTAAGTAACCTTTCGTTCATCAGAGAAGCTTTCTAAGACATCTTCGTTCATCAAAGTTGTTCTCGAAGTCATAAAAGTTATTCCCAGAGCTATCAAAGTTGTTCTATAAGATATCTTCGTTCATCAAAGTTATTCTCAGAGTCATCAAACGTGATCTCTAACTCACCTTCTTTCATCAAAGAAACTCTCCTTCTTCCAACAAGTTATACTTTAAGACATCAATGTTGTTCTCTAACATATCTTCAGGCATAAAATTTCTTTCCAAAATGTAACTAGTTCAGCTTTTCATATCAAACTTGCACTTCTGTTAAAATATATTTTCTTAGACACTTTACCTTTAAAACTTTTCTCTGTACAACACTGCTTAAACCTACCTAACCTATCCTCCCCACCCAATGTTACTTACCTAACATAACGTTCCTAAACCTAACCTACCATACATAGCCTAACCTAACTAACCCTAACCTAACTTACCTAACCTAACTTAATTTAACCTAACTTAACCTAACCTAACCTAACTTACATAACCTAACTTACGTATCTAAACTTAACTAAGCTAACATAACCTAACCTAACTTACCTAACTGAGCTTACATAACCTAACTAAGCAAACCTAACTTAACCTTACTTACCTATCCTAACTTAACTAACCTAACATAACCTAACTTAACCTAACCTACCTTACCTTACCTAACCTATCTTAACCCAACCTAACTTACCTAACCTAACTTACCTAACCTAGCTTACCTACCCTAACTTACCTTACCTAGCCTACATAACCTAAGCTAACCTAACTTACCTATCCTAACTTAACTAACCTAACCTAACCTAACTTAACTTACCTTTCCTAACTTACCTAACCTAATTTACCTAACCTAACTTACCTAACATATCTTAACCTAACCTAACCTAACTTACCTAACCTAACTTACCTACCCTAACTTACCTAACCTAGCTTACCTACCCTAACTTACCTAACCTAACTTACCTAATCTAACCTAACTTAACTAACCTAAAATAAAATCCTGCCCATCAACCGTGAAGAGCTCAGTCCCCCAGGGTACTGTGCTTGCTCCAGTACTTTTTCTCATCCTCATATCGGACATAGACAAGAACACAACCTATAGCACTGTATCATCCTTTGCAGATGACACTAGGATCTTCATGAGAGTAGGCAACATAGATGACACGGCAAACCTCCAGTCAGATGTAGATCAGGTCTTTCTATGGGCTACAGAAAATAATATGGTGTTTAACAAAGATAAGTTCCAGCTCATGCGCTATGGAAAAAATGAAAATATAAAAACGGAAACCACGTACAAAACTCAGGCAAATCATAACATAGAACGAAAAGGCAATGTAAAGGATCTGGGTGTACTCATGTCGGAAGACATTACCTTTAAAGCACACAATAAAGTAGCAGTCACAACTGCAAGAAAAATGACAGGTTGGATAACAAGAACTTTTCACACTAGAGATGCTATACCGATGATGACACTTTTCAAACCGCTTGTGCTCTCTAGAGTGGAGTACTGCTGCACAATGACAGCCCCCTTCAAAGCTGGAGAAATTGCTGACCTGGAGAGCGTGCAGAGATTCTTTACTGCTAGAATCCACTCAGTAAAACATCTAAACTATTGGGTCCGACTAAAGAGCCTAAATCTGTACTTCCTTGAGTGCAGGCGGGAGAGATACATAATAATTTACATGTGGAAAATATTAGAGAGGCTGGTCCCAAACCTGCACACAGAAATAACATCGCATGATACCAGAAGATATGGCAGGATGTGCATAATAACCCCGTTGAAAAGCGGAGATGTAACAGCTACTCTGAGAGAGAACTCATTAACATCAGAGGCCCGAGACTGTTCAACACACTTCCGCTACACATAAGGGGCATATCTGGCAATCCCCTCACAGTGTTCAAGAGAGAACTGGATAAGCACCTCCAAAGGATACCTGATCAACCAGGCTGTGACTCATACATCAGGCTGCGAGCAGCTGCGTCCAACAACCTGGTTGATCAGTCCAGCAACCAGGAGGCCTGGTCGACGACCGGGCCGCGGGGACGCTAAGCCCCGGAAGCACCTTAAGGTAACCTCAAGGTAACCTAGCTTACCTACCCTAACTTATCTAACCTAACTTACCTATCCTAACTTAACTAAGCTAACCTAACTTAACATACCTAACCTAACTTACCTAATAGAAATTACATAACCTAACCTAACTAACCAAACATAACCTAACCTAACTTATCTATCCTAACTTCCCTAACCTAACCAAACTTACCTTACCTGGCTTACCTACCCTAACTTACCTAACCTATCTTAACCTAACCTAACTTACCTAACCTAACCTAACTTACCTACCCTAACTTACACAAACTATCTTAACCTAACCTAACCTAACTTACCTAACCTAACTTAACCTATCCTAACTTATCCCAACCTATCCTAACTTAAAGTAAATTACCTAACTTACAAAACCTAACTTACCCAAACTAACGTAACCTAACTCACCTAGTCCAACTTACATAATTATTCATGCTTGTCTTTTGTGTTTTGTCAATCAATGCCTCATATTCATTTCTTCATTTCAAGAGATAATTTCTCAAATGGTCATTTTTGCATTTCAAGGGTAATTTGTTAAAGATTGGGTGTTTATGCATTTCAAAGGATTTTTGTTATATATAAGCATTTAATCGTTTCAAGGGTTAATTTCTCAAATGGTCATTTTTGCATTTCAAGGGTTATTTGTTAAAGTTCATCAAGTTACTCATAAATTGTATTTATTATGTTTGTATTAATTGTCTTATTCTTTCCCCCCTTAACCTAACCTCCTTAATCTTAGTGTATTCATTATGTTGGTTATCATTTGTTCTTATCCCCAACCCTTTAACCTAACCTTTCATATGTACTTTATTTGTTTATTGTGTTTGACGTATTTGTTGAATATATTATCCTTATGCTAACCTTTCAGATGTAGTTTTGTTTCTTCCTTTTGTATATTTTACCCAAACCCACTAGGGTTTGGTTAGGTAAGTTAGGTTAGGTTAGGTTAAGATAGGTTAGGTAAGTTAGGGTAGGTAAGCTAGGTAAGGAAAGTTAGCTTAGGTTAGGTAAGTTAGGTTAGGTTAAAATAGGTTAGGTAAGTTAGGTTGGGTTAAGATTGGTTAGGTATGGTAAGTTAGGTTAGGTTATGTTAGGTTAGTTAAGTTAGGATAGGTAAGTTAGGTTAGGTTTGGTTAGTTAGGTTATGTAAGCTCAGTTAGGTAAGTTAGGTTAGGTTAGGTAAGTTAGGTTAGGTTAGGAAAGTTAGGTTAGGTTAGCTTAGTTAAGTTAGGATACGTAAGTTAGGTTAGGTAAGTTAGGTTAGGTTAAGTTAAGTTAGGTTAAGTTAGGTTAGGTAAGTTAGGTTAGGGTTAGTTAGGTTAGGCTATGTATGCTAGGTTAGGTTTAGAAACGTTATGTTAGGTAAGTAACATTGGGTGGGGAGGATAGGTTAGGTAGGTTTAACAGAGAAAAGTTTTAAAGGTAAAGTGTCTAAGAAAATATATTTTAACAGAAGTGCAAGTTTGATATGAAAAGCTGAACTTGTTACATTTTGGAGAGAAATTTTATGCCTGAAGATGTGTTAGAGAACAACATTGATGTCTTAAAGTATAACTTGTTGGAAGAAGGAGAGTTTCTTTGATGAAAGAAGGTGAGTTAGAGATCACGTTTGATGACTCTGAGAATAACTCTGATGAACGAAGTTATCTTATAGAACAACTTTGATAGCTCTGGGAATAACTTTTATGACTTGGAGAACAACTTTGATGAACAAAGATGTCTTAGAAAGCTTCTCTGATGAACGAAAGGTTAGTTAGAAATAACATTTGATGACCCTGAGAATAACTTTTGATGTCTTAGAGAATAACTTTGATGAACAAAGATGTTTTGGAAAGTTTCTCTGATGAACGAAGGTGAGTCTGAGAATATCTTTGATGAGTCTAAAATTAACTTTGATGACTTTGAGAACAAGTTTGATGACTGAGATTAATTTTTAATGTCTCTTGGAATAACTTTGATGACTGAGAATAACTTTGATGACTCTGAGAATACCTTTGATGACTCTGATAATAACTTTTGGGTAGCTCTGAGAATAAATACCTTTTGATGTCTTAGAATAACTTTTGAAGACTGAGAATAATTTTAGATATCTCTGAGAATAACTTTGATGGACGAAGATGTCTTAGAAAGCATTTCTGACGAAAGAAAGGTTACTTAGCGAATAACTTTTATGATGTAGAGAACAACTTTGATGATCGAGATTAACTTTAGATGTTTCTGAGAATAAGTTTGATGAATGAAGATGTCTTACAAAGCAACTTTGATGTCTCGATGAATAACTTTGATATCTCCAAGAGTACCTTTGGTGTTTTTGAGAGTGTCCTTGATGTCTTGAAGAGTGTCTTTGATGTCACGAGAGGTGTCTTTGAGTGCAACTTTGATGTCTTTGAGTATGTCCTTGATGTCTCGAAGAGTGTTTTTGATGTCTCGAGAGGTGTCATTGATGTCTTAAAGGATGTCTTTGATGTCTCAAGAGGTGTCTTTGATGTCTTAAAGGATGTCTTTGATGTCTCAAAGGATGTCTTTGAGTGCAACTTTGATGTCTTTGAGTAAGTCCTTGATGTCTCGAAGAGTGCCTTTGACTATATTTCTTACTTAACGACATATAATTTTAGTTACGAAAGTGCTGAAAAAGTTACATTTGACAATTTTTAGCGAAGTGAAAGGTTACTTTAGTTAAGAACAGTGTTGGAAAGTCGCTACACTTGACTATTTTCAGTTGAGAGAAGTGATATTTCAGTTAAGAAATGACAAGGGAACATGATGAAAGTGACTATTTTTAGTTGACTGACGAATACTTTTAGGTAAAAAAACAAAAAAAAAAGACAAAAACATGATGAACATGGCTTTATCAGTTGATTGATGGATAATTCTAGTTAAGAAATGTCAATGAAACATGATGAACTAGGTTATTTTCTGTTGACTGGGGAATAAGTTTAGTTAAGAAATGATGAAAGTGATTATTTTTTAGTTGATTGACGATGGATAAAGTTAGTTATGAACAGTGTTGGAAAGTTTCCTTTGACAATTTTTTAGCTAAGAGAAAGACCATTTTAGTTAAGAACGGTGTTGAACGAGGCTAATCCTGACTAGTTTTAGTTGACTGGATAATAGGTTTAGTTGAAAAATGACGAAAGTGAAATCAAGGGGATTGGACTGTTAGAACTGAATATATGATGGGAGACTAAGGTGGGGAATAGGAGCTAGAACTTGGTAATTGTTTGGATCTTATTTACTACATCTGAAATATGACTGATTAAATGGTCTAAAATTGGGCTATTAGTAGCGAAAATGCTGTCTCTGTCAAATTAGGTTCTTCAATTGGACTCTGATTAAATTTGGTCGTAAACTGGTCTCTGTCTAATTTTCAGGCACAAACTGGACTCTGCCTAATTTTTTGGTCATTACTGGACTCTTATTTTTTTCGGTATAAAATGGTCTCTGATGAAAATTGGTTTGAAAATGGACTCTGACGAATTTTGCTCACAAAGTGGACTCTGACTAATTTTCATAGATTACAGGACTCTGAATATTTTTCGGGAACAAACTAGACTCTGAATATTTGGGGGCACAAACTGGACTCTGAATATTTTTTGGCACAAACTGGACACTGTTTTAGGGGACAAACTGGACTCTGAATAATTTCTGTCTACAACTGGACTCTGGTGAAATTTGAGCTTAAACTGGACTCTTGTGAAATTTGAGCTTAAACAGAACGATATTCTGACTACAACTGGACTCTGATTATTTTTAGGTATAAACTGGACTCCGAGTATTTTCAGGGATAAACTGGACTCTGATGAATTTTCGGTCTTTACAGGTGCAACAGCCGTAAATGCATATAACAACAAAAACTTACTGTTAAGATGTCTGTTTTCCTTATTCTCAATAATACAAAAGCTAACTTTGCTCTGACTTTTATAACAAACTTCTATGAAATTATTTTCTCATAAGAACTCTTAACAAAACTTCTATGAACATATTCTCAGAAAATAGTATTTGAAAAATACGCAGTTTTGAAAACAGGAAAAATGTATCCGTAGAGTTTACCTGGATACTGTGTGACTCATACACAATTTTTTCTGAATTTTTTCCATAAGATTTTCCTTTTTATTTTCCTCATAAGAACTCTTAACAAACTTCTAAAATCTCAGAAATTATTTTCCTCATAATAATTCCTTAATTCGAAAACAGTGACTGCCCAAATTCATCTGAAAACCCTGACACCCTAAATATGATATTTCTAAATTTACCTGAAAGCCTTGTGTCATAAACACCATTTTTCCCCGCAACAAAATATCGTCTCTACGGGGTCATCTATACTACTCTCCGTCTCTATCAAAGATGGTAATATAGCCCTCCGTCCCTGTCACAGAAGGTAATATAGCCCTCCGTCCCTGCCACAGAGGGTAATATAGCCCTCCGTCCCTGTCACAGATGGTAATATAGCCCTCCGTCCCTGTCACAGAAGGTAATATAGCCCTCCGTCCTTGCCACAGAGGGTAATATAGCGCTCTGTCCCTGTCACATAGGGTAATAAGGCTGACCATTCCTGTCACAGATGGTAATATAGCCATCCGTCTCTGTCATAGATGGTAATATAGCCCTCCGTCACCTGTCAAAGAGGGTAATATAGCCCTCCGTCCTTGTCACAGATGGCAATATAGCCCTCCATCCCTGTCACAAATGGTAATATAGCCCAACGTCTCTATCACAGATGGTAATATATTCCTCTGTCCCTGTCACAGATGGTAATATAGCCGTCCATCCCTGTCAGAGAGGGTAATATAGTCCTCTGTCCCTGTCACAGATGGTAATATAGCCCTCCGTCCCTGTCACAGATGGTAATATTGTCCTCCGTCCCTGTCACAGAAGGTAATATAGTCGTCCGTCTCTGTCACAGATGGTAATATAGCCCTCCGTCCCTGTCTCAGATGGTAATATAGCCCTCCGTCACTATCACAGAAGGTAATATTGTCTTCCGTCTCTGTCACAGATGGTAATATAGACTTCATTCCTAGTCACAGATGGTAATATAGCCCTCCGTCCTTGTCACAGATGGCAATATAGCCCTCCGTCCCTGTCACAGATGGTAATATAGCCCTCCGTCTCAATCACAGATGGTAATATAGACCTCTGTCCCCGTCACAGATGGTAATATAGCCCTCCGTCCCGGTCACAGACGGTAATATAGTCCTCCGTCCCTGTCACAGATGGTAATATGGCCCTCCGTCTCTGTTTCAGATGGTAATATAGTCCTCTGTCCCTGTCACAGATGGTAATATAGCCCTCCGTCCCTGTCACAGATGGTAATATAGTCCTCCGTCCCTGTCACAGATGGTAATATAGCCCTCCGTCCCTGTCTCAGATGGTAATATACCCCTCCATCCCTGTCACAGATGGTAATATCCCTCCGTCCCTGTTAAAGATGGTAATATTAGCGGCCGTCCCTGTCACAGACGGCAATATATATCTCTGTCCCTGTCACAGATGGTAATATTGCTCTCCGTCCCTGTCACAGAGAGTAATATAGTTCACCGTCCCTGTCATAGACAATAATACAGTCTCCGTGGTGTAGTGGTAAGACACTCGCCTAGCGTTCCACGAGCGCTTTGTCATGGGTTCGTATCCTGGCCGGGGAGGATTTACTGGGCGCAAATCCTTAAACTGTAGCCTCTGTTTAACGCAACAGTAAAATGTGCACTTGGTTGTAACAACAATTCTTCGCGGCGGGGATCGTATTCCAGGGACCTGCCCGAAACGCTAGGCGTACTAGTGGCTCTACAAGAATGTAACAACTCTTGTATATATCTCAAAAAAAATATATATATATAGATCTCCGTACCTGTCACAGATGGTAATATCGCTCTCTGTCCCTGTCACAGTTGGTAATATAGTCCTCCGTCCCTGTCACATATGGTAATATAGCCCTCCGTCACTGTCACAGATGGTAATATAGCTCTCCGTCTCTGTCAGAGCTGGTAATATGGTTCTCCGTCCCTGCCACAGATGGTAACATAGCTCTCCGTCCCTGTCATAGATGGTAATATAGTCGTTCGTCTCTGTCACAGATGATAATATAGTCCTCCGTCCCTGTCACAGATGGTAATATAGTTCTCAGTCTTTGTCACAGAGGGTAATATAGCTCACCGTTCCTGACGCAGATGGTAATATAGTCTTCCATCCCTGTCACAGATGGTAATATAGCCCTATGTCCCTTTTTAATGACGTTATTATAGCCCTCCGTCTCTGTAACAGATGGTAATATAGTCCTCCATCCCTGTCACAGATGGTAATATAGCCCTCCGTTCCTGTCACAGAGGGTAATATAGCGCTTAGTCCCTGTCACATAGGGTAATATAGCTGACCGTTCCTGTCACAGATGGTTATATAGCCATCCGTCCCTGTCACAGATGGTAATATAGCCCTCCGTCCCGGTCACAGACGGTAATATATCCCTCCGTCCCTGTCACAGATTGCAATATAGTCCTCTGTCTTTGTCACAGATGGTAATATTATGCTTCGTACCTGTCACAGAGGGTGATATAGTCCTCCGTTTCTTTAAATGATTTTAATATATCCCTCTGTCTCTATCACAGATGGTAATATAGTCCTTCGTCCCTGTCACAAATGGTCATATAGCTCTCCGTCCCTGTCACAGATGGTAATATAGCCCTCCGTCTCTATCACAGATGGTAATAAAGTCCCCGTCCATGTCACAGATGGTAATATAGTCCTCCGTCCTTGTCACATATGGTAATATAGCCCTCCATCCCTGTCAAAGATGGTAATATAGCTCTCCGTCTCTGTCAGAGATGGCAATATAGTCCTCCGTCCCTGTCACAGATGATAATATAGCCCCCCGTCCCTGTCACAGATGGTAATATAGCTCTCCGTCCCAGTCATTGTTGGTAATATAGTCCTTCATCCCTGTCACAGATGGTAATATAGCTCTCCGTCTTTGTCACAGACGGTAATATAGCCCTATGTCCCTTTTTAATGACGTTAATATAGCCCTCCGTCTCTGTAACAGATGGTAATATAGTCCTCCGTGTCTATCACAGATGGTAAAATAGTCCTCCGTCTCTGTCACAGATGGTAATTTAGTCCTCCGTCCCTGTCACAGATGGTAATATAGCCCTCCGTCCCTGTCACAGATAATAATATAGCCGTCCGTCCCTGTCACAGATGATAATATAGCCCTCCATCCCTGTCACAGATGGTAATATTTTCCTCCGTCCCAGTCACAGACGGTAATATTTTCCTCCGTCCCAGTCACAGACGGTAATATAGCCCTCCGTCCCTGTCACAGATGGTTACATAGCTCCCCGTCTCTGTCACAGAGAGTAATATAGGCCTCCGTCTCTGTCACAGATAGTAATATAGGCCTCCGTCCGTGTCACAGAGGGTAATATAACACTCCGTCCCTGTCACAGATGGTAATATAGCCCTTCGTCCCTGTCACAGAGGGTAATATAACTCTCCGTCCCCGTCACAGACGGTAAAATAGCCCTCCGTCTCTGTCACAGAGTGTAATATAGCCCTCCGTCCCTGTCACAGATAGTAATTTAGCCCTCCGGCCCTGTCTCAGATGGTAATATAACCCTCCGTCCCTTTCGTAGAAGGTAATATTGCCCTCCGTCCCTGTCACAGACGGTAATATAGCCCTCCGTCACTGTCACATAGGGTAATATAGTCCTCCGTCCCTGTCACAGATGGTAATATAGCCCTCCGTTCCTGTCACAGATGGTAATATAACCCCCCGTCCCTTTTAAAGGTGAAGTAATACAACCCTCTGTCCCTGTCACAGACGTAATATAGCCCTCCGTCTCTATCACAGATGGTAATATAACCCTCCGTCCCTGTCATAGATGGTAATATAGCTCTCCGTCCCTGTGACAGTTGGTAATATAGCCCTCCGTCTCTATCACAGATGTTAATATAGTCCTCCGTCCCTGTCATAGATGGTAATATAGCCCTCCGTCCCTGTCCCAGATGGCAATATTGCCCTCCGTCCCTGTCACAGATGGTAATATAGCCCTCCGTCTGTATCACAGATGGTAATATAGTCCTCCGTCCCTGTCACAGATGGTAATATAGCCCTCCGTCCCTGTCACACATGGTAATATAGTCCTCCGTCCCTGTTACAGAAGGTAATATAGTATTCGTGTCTGTCACAGATGGTAATATAGCCCTTTGTCCCTGTCTCAGACGGTAATATAGCCCTCCGTCCCTGTCACAGAAGGTAATATAGTCCTCCGTCCCTATCAAAGATGGTATTATAGCCCTCCGTCCCTATCACAGATGGTATTATGGCTCTCCGTCCCTATCACAGATGGTAATATAGCCCTCCGTCCCTGTCACAGAAGGTAATATAGTCCTCCGTCCCTATCAAAGATGGTAATATAGCTCTACGTCCCTGTCACAGAGGCTAATATAGCCCTCCGTCCCTATCACAGAGGGTAATATAGCCCTCCCTCCCTGTCACAGACGGTAATATAGCTCTCCGTCCCTGTCATAGACAGTAATATAGATCTCCATCCGTGTCACAGATGGTAATATAGTCCTCCGTCCCTGTCACAAATGGTAATATAGTCCTTTGTCCTTGTTACAGTTGGTAATATAGTCCCCCGTCCCTGTCACAGATGGTAATATAGCTCTCCGTCCCTGTCATAGGTGGTAATATAGTCCTCCGTCTCAGTCACAAATGGTAATATAGTCCTCCGTCCCTGTCACAAATGGAAATATAGCATTTTGTCCCTTGTCAATGACGTTAATATAGCCCTCCGTCCCTGTAACAGATGGTAATATAGTCCTCCGTGTCTATCACAGATGTAAAATATTCCTCCATCTCTGTCACAGATGGTAATTTAGTCCACCGTCCCTGTCACAGATGGTAATATAGCTCTCCGTCCCTGTCACAGATGGTAATATTGCCCTCCGTCCCTGTCACAGATGGTAATATTGTCTTCCGTCCCTGTCACAGATGGTAATATAGCCCTTTGTCCCGTGTCAATGACGTTAATATTGCCCTCCGTACCTGTAACAGATGGTCATATAGTCCTCCGTCTCTATCACAGATGGTAATATAGCCCTCCGTCCCTGTCACTGAGGGTAATATAGCCCTCTTTTCCCATCACAGATGGTAATATAGTTCACAGTCCCTGTCACAGATGGTAATATAGTCCTCCGTCCCAGTCACAGATGCTAATATAGCCCTCCGTCCCTGTCACAGATGGTAATATAGCTCTCCGTCCCTGTCAAAGATGGTAATATAATCCCCCGTTCTTGTCACAGATTGTAATATAGTCCTCTGTCCCTGTCACTATGGAGAGTGGCAAGCAAAGTTCTTCTGCATACTCTTTCAATACCTATAGTGAGATTCCTTTCTCATGTCCAGCCTTTCTCATGTCCAGATCTTACAGATGTCTCTTGACATCATCTCCTGTAATTTCGAACCCTTCCAAGGCCGCCTGGTCTACTGCCATCTCTCCAAGCGCAGTGACCTCACCTCGTTTTATTGCAAAGACTTCCTGGAACCTGTTGTTGAGTTCTTCACGCACGTTTTTGTCATTCTCTGTGTACCTGTCCTCTCCCGTTCTAATTTTCGTCACCTGTTCCTTCACTGTTGTTTTCCTCCTAATGTGACTGTGGAGTTGCTTTGATTCAGTCTTTGCTTTATTAGCTATATCATTTTCATACTTTTTCTCGGCTTTTTTTCTCACACTAACATACTCGTTCCTGGTTCTCTAGTATCTCTCTCTGCTTTCTGGTGTTCTTTCATTTCGGAAGTTCCTCCAACCCATTTTGTTCAGTTCCTACGCTTCCATACATGCCCAATTAAACCACGGATTCTTCTTTTGCTTCTCGTTTTTTTCCTTTCGGGCCGTGATAAACTTGTTTATTGCCTCCTAACACTTTTGGGTGACCTAGTCCATCATGTCTTGTACGGACTTAGTTCTGAGTTCTGTGTCCCTAGCTATATCCCTTAGGAAATTACTCATCTCCTCATAATTTCCCCTTCGGTATGCCAGCCCTTTGTTCCCTAGTTTTTTAGGGGGGGGAGATAAATCCTAGCTCTACCAGGTACTCAAAGATCAATACACTGTGATCACTCATTCCCCAGGGGGCTTCCAACTTAACTTCCCTCATATCCCACCCATTTTGGGTAAATATCAGATCAAGCATAGCTGGTTCATCCCCTCCTCTCATTCCTGTTGGTCCCTTGATGTGATGGCTTAGAAAGTTTCTTCTTGCCACGTCCAGCAGCTTAGCTCTCCATGTGTCTAGTCCTCCATGTGGGTCTCTGTTCACCCAATCTATCTTCCCGAGGTTGAAGTCTCCCATGATTAGTAGTCTGGATCCGTTCCTGCTAGCAACAGAAGCTGCTCTCTCTATTATATTGATGGTGGCCATGTTGTTTCTATCATATTCCTGCCTGGGTCTTCTATCGTTTGGTGGAGGGTTATATGACTACTACTATAATCTTGTGTCCTCCAATTGCTATTGTAGCTGTTATGTTGTCTTATGTTGAAACCTTCACAGCCCTGAATATCCATCTCTTCAATACTCCAGCCCTTTCTTATCAGCAGAGCTAAACCACCACCTTCTCTTCCTTCTCTCTCCTTTCTCACTACATAGTAGTCTTGTGGAAACACTGCATTTGTGTTTTCGTTAGGGTGTGTATGTACTTATCTATTTGTACTCACCTATTTGTGCTTGCGGGGGTTGAGCTCCGGCTCTTTGGTCCCGCCTCTCAACAGACAATCAACGGTTGTACAGATTCCAGAGCCTACTGGGCTCTATCATATCTACATTTGAAACTTTGTATGGAGTCAGCCTCCACCACATCACAGACTAATGCATTCCACCTGTTAACTACTCTGACACTGAAAA
This sequence comes from Procambarus clarkii, assembly GCF_040958095.1. NCBI lineage: Eukaryota > Metazoa > Arthropoda > Malacostraca > Decapoda > Cambaridae > Procambarus > Procambarus clarkii. The sequence continues at coordinate 34,970,566 of NC_091199.1, forward strand.
CGTTCTTTCTAACGTCCCTGTGGCTCATTTGGGTACTCAGTTTCCACCCGTGTCCCTTGTTCGTGTACCTTTCGAGTTAAACAGTTTATCCTTATCTATCCTGTCAATTCCACTGAATATTTTGTAGGTAGTGATCATGTCTCTCCTTACTCTTCTGTCTTCCAGTGTCGTGAGGTGCATTTCCCGCAGCCTTTCCTCGTAACTTTTGCCTCCTAGTTCTGGGACTAGCCTAGTGGCATACCTCTGAACTTTTTCAAGCTTCGTCTTGTGCTTGACAAGGTACGGGCTCCATGCTGCGGCCGCTTACTCCAGGATTGGTCTTACATATGTGGTATACAAGGTTCTGATTGATTCCTTACACAGGTTCCTGAAGGCTGTTCTGATGTTAGCCATCCTCGCATATGCCGCAGATGTTATTTCTTTTTATGTGGGCTTCAAGAGACAAGTTTGGTGTGATATCAACTCCAAGATCTTTCTCTCTGTCCGTTTCATTAGGTTCTTCATCTCCTATTCTGTATACTGTGTCTGGCCTCCTGTTTCCACCGTCAAGTTTCATTTCTTTGCATTTACTCGGGTTGAACTTTAGCAGCCATTTGTTGGACCATTCATTCAGTCTGTCTAGGTCATCTTGTAGCCTCCTACTTTCATCCTCTGTTTCAATCATCATATTTTTTGCATCATCAGCAAACATTGACAGAAACGAGACTATGCCCTCTGGGAGATCATTTACATATATCAGAAACAGTATAGGTTCAAAGACTGACCCCTGCGGGACTCTGCTTGTAACGTCTCGCCAATCTAAGACCTCACAGTGACTCGTTGTCTTCTGTTGCTTAGGAACTCCTTAAACAAATGGAGTTCCTTCCCTTTCATTCCTGCCTGCATTTTCAGTTTTTTCACTAGCCTCTTGTGTAATACTGTAGTAAAGGCTTCCTGGCAATCTAAAAATATGCAGTCTGCCTACCCCTCTCTTTATTGCCTGTTTTTTGTTGAATGGTCGTAGAATTCAATTAATCCCGTCAGGCAAGAGTTGCCATCCCTGAACCCATGTTGATGCTGTGTTACAAAGTTCCTTCGCTCCATATGTTCCACTAGCTTTCTTCGCACAATCTTCTCCATCAGCTTGCATGGTATGCAAGTTAGGGACACTGGCCTGTAGTTCAGTGCCTTCTGTCTATCATCCTTCTAGTATATCGGAACTACATTAGCCTCTTTCCAAATTGTTGGCAGTTTCCCTGTTGCCAGTGATTCGTTATACACTATGGAGAGTGGTACGCACAGTGCCTCTGCTCCTTCCTTAAGTATCCAAGGGGAGATTCCATCTGGACCAATAGCTATTATCACATCCAACTCTAGTAAGAGCTTCCTTACTTCCTCACTGGTAATCTCAAATTCTTCTAGTGGGATCCTGGTTAACTATTCCCTCTCTTATCTCTGGAGCTTCTCCTTGCTCTAAAGTGAAGACCTCCTGGAATTTCTTATTCAGTTTCTCGCACACTTCCTTGTCGTTTGTAGTGAATCCGTCTGCCCCTATCCATAATTTCATTTCCGGCTTCTTTACTGTTGTCTTCCTCCTGATGTGACTGTGTAGTAGCTTTGATTCGGTCTTGGCTTTATTAGCTATATCATTTTCATACCTTTTCTCAGCGGCTCTTCTCACACTGACATACTCGTTCCTGGTTCTCTGGTATCTCTCTCTACTTTCTGGTGTTCTGTTATTACGGAAGTTCCTCCAAGCCCTTTTGTTCAGCTCCTTTGCTTTCATACACTCCCTATTAAGCCACGGATTCTTCCTTTGCTTCTCTGTTTTTTTCCTGTCGGGCTGGGACAAACCTGCTTACAGCCTCCTGACATTTTTGGGTGACATAGTCCATCATGTCTTGTACAGACTTGGTTCCGAGTTCTGTGTCCCAATGTATATCTCATAGGAATTTATTCACTTCCTCATAGTTTCCCTTTTGGTACGCCAGCCCTTTGGTTCCCAGTTCATTTTTGGGGGGTGATAATTCCCAGCTCAACCAGGTACTCAAAGCTCAATACACTATGATCACTCATTCCCAAGGGGGCTTCCAACTTAACTTCCCTTATATCCGACTCATTTAGGGTAAATATCAGATCAAGCAAGGCTGGTTCAACCCCTCCTCTCATTCTTGTCCGTCCCTTGACGTGTTGACTTAGAAAATTTCTTGTTGCCACATCCAGCAGCTTAGCTCTCCATGTGTCTGGGCCTCCATGTGGGTCTCTGTTCCCCCAATCTATCTTCCCCTGGTTGAAGTCTCACATGATTAGAAGTCTGGATCCGTTCCTGCTAGCCACAGAAACTGCTCTCTCTATTATATTGATGGTGGCCAAGTTGTTTCTATCATATTCCTGTCTGGGTCTTCTGTCATTCGGTGGGGGGTTATATATGACTATTATTATAATTTTCTGTCCTCCAGTTGCTATGGTGCCTGATATGTAGTCACTGAAACCTTCACAGTTCTGAATTACCATCTCTTCGAAACTCCAACCTTCTCTTAGTAGCAGAGCTACCCCACCTCCTCCTCTCCCTTCTCTCTCTTTCCTCACTACATAGTAGCCCTGTGGAAACACTGTGTTTGCTATGATTTTCGTTAACTTTGTTTCTGTGAGTGCTATTATGTCTGGGTTTTCTTCTAGTGCCATTCTCCAAGTTCACTTGTTTTATTTGAAATCCCATCTATGTTAGTATAGATTGTCTTGAAGCTCACTTTCTTCTGTTCATTTTCATGTCCCTTTCTTGGCGAGCATTCTGCTGGTGTGGGAAGCTGTTCCGTGGGTGAGAGGATCTGTGAGGTGGTTTGCAGGGTCTCAGAGGATTTTGGGGTGGGGGGTGGGGGTTTAAGGGAAGGGGGGACAGGTAGGGTTTGGGTTAAGGAGTTAGAGGGGACATGGAGGATACGGGGTGAGGGGGGGGAGGAGGGATAGGGAGGGTATGGGATGAAGGAGGAGGGGGGACAGGGGGGGAAAGGTGGGAGGGGGGACATGATGGGAATGGGGAAGGGGTGTCAGGGTCAGAATGGGGTGTGGGGGGGAGGGAGGGTTGGGTGGGGGCAGGTAGGGTGAGGGGAAGGGAGGGTTTCTATGCAGAGGGGGGTGGTGGTGTTGCCCTCTCCTCTGGTGTTGCTGGGATGCTGATTTTGGGTTCTCCTCTTGTCTCTGGGACTGTTGTGTTGAGGGCTGTGATTTCCTGGTTTGCTCCTCTCTCCCTGCGCTTCCTCCTTGCCTCTGCTGCCCTGGCTCTCTCCTCCTTCGTCCTGTCCCTTTGCAGGAGTAATTTTTTGTATCCCTCCATATGCTGCAGACGACTCTTCCTTTCGAGAATATCCTCCTTCGTGGTTTCGTTTGTAAACACCACCTTTACAAGTCGGTTTCTATCCTTGTTGTACCAGCCCAACCTGAAAACCTTCTCAATGTTATGTACAGCCACTTCCATCTGTAACCCCTTCAGTAGCCCATGTACTGCCTCTCTATCCTTGCCATTCCATTCTTGCCTGTTGGATCCTTCCTGTTCTTTGATGCCTGTTCTTTGTGTGTGCATGTGTGTGTGTGTGTGTGTGTGTGTGTGTGTGTGTGTGTGTGTGTGTGTGTGTGTGTGTGTGTGTGTGTGTGTGTGTGTGCACGTGTGTGTGTGTTTGGCGGGTTTATGTTCCTTGGTGTGGGAGATTCTGGAGTGTGTGTGTTGGGGGGGGGAGTACTATTATGTAAACAATGTTATAAACACTGTAGGTGTGTATGGGAGGCTTTGCAAGTAACATGTGATCCATCTTGAGGTCAGGAATGGTTTGGGGTTTGACCCCAGCGAGATTTTGGAAATAGCCAACAGTTTCATACATCTTTGTAACTTATACAACCTTTGTATTAACCACAAGTAGTTACTAAAATCACTGATTTGTAGATTTAATCATCATTATGATTTATATTAAACATATTGCCAGATTCTTCCTAGTCAGAGTGACGACGTGAGGAACGACTGGCAGAAACATGAATTCTTTCCACATTTAGTTGGATTTATAACAGAGTCCAGTTTATCATTTCTTTTACTAAAAATAGTTACTTACTAATAAGTTTAATTTCGTAGCTTACTACTGCTTACTGGAACTCCTTTATTTAGTTGATATTAAACATTCTAGAGGAAATTATTTTAATGTATATGATTTCACTTTAATTTCCTCGATTAGCTGCGTGACTTTAATAAATCAATTTATGTTACGCGAAATTATATTTTAACAAAGAATAATCAAATGTGACATCAATACTCGTCACCACCTCATATATATATATATATATATATATATATATATATATATATATATATATATATATATATATATATATTATATATATATATATATATATATATATATATATATATATATATATATATATATATATATATATATATATATATGTCGTACCTAGTAGCCAGAACGCACTTCTCAGCCTACTATGCAAGCCCCGATTTGCCTAATAAACCAAGTTTTCCTGAATTAATATATTTTCTCTAATGTTTTTCTTATGAAATGATAAAGCTACCCATTTCCTTATGTATGAGGTCAATTTTATTTTATTTGAGTTAAAATTAACTTAGATATATGACCGAACCCAACCAACCCTACCTAACCTAACCTAACCTATCTCTATATGTTAGGTTGTGTTAGGTAGCCGAAAAAGTTAGGTTAGGTTAGGTAGGTTAGGTAGTCGAAAAATAATTAATTCATGAAAACTTGGCTTATTAGGCAAATCAGGCCTTGCATAGTAGGCTGAGAAGTGTGTTGTGGCTACTAGGTACGACATATATATATATATATATATATATATATATATATATATATATATATATATATATATATATATATTTATATATATATATATATATATATATATATATTATATATATATATATATATATATATATATATATATATATATATATATATATATATATATATATATATATATTCGGTCATATTTAATAATATATGTCTACAGGAAAGACTGCTACCAAAATATACTAATATTAAAACGCACGACCCAGTAGCAAGGAATCAAGCCTTCACGATAAAATATCGCCAGGATCTGATTCGTGATCAGATATACAAGGCAGAGAATGAAATCAAAGACAACAAAACGCAACTACTTCATGCTACAAACGAGTGGAGAAATAGCAACATCGACGATAGTATCCGTACCCGCATTGAACAACACCTCGACATCCTCACAGACCAACATCACCTCAGCACTGAAACAAGGATTATCAAGAAACTAGCAACATTATATGGAGGACCTATGGCAATTCCACGACCAAGAGATGGCTTCCTGAACCTTGCAGGAATTAACCTCACTGAGGACCAAGTCACTCTCCTAAATCTGGGCATAAACTGTCATGTTATGTCCAGACCGAGTGAGATGGCCCGGAAAGTAGAGTTGGAAATTCTGTTGGACGACATATTCGACCTCGAGACACAAAAGAAGGTCACTACCAAAGATACCTTACAAGCAGAACTTATTGCAGAAGGAGGAAAGAATCGAGGCAACTACAGAAGCACCATACTGTCCCCCGAGCTTAAAGCGGCAGCTAAAAGCCTTCGTGAGAACAATGAGATAGTTGTCAGGAGAGGTGACAAGTCGCCAATATATGTCATTCTTAAAAAAGACGAATATCTGGCGAAAATGAACCTCATACTCTCTGACCAAACTAAGTTCCAAAGGGTAACGAAGGACACTACAGCCGAATTAAAAGCAAAGGTCAACAAACTGATCGAAACTGTGAACGCCAAGAAATCCGGACTCCACCTGTCAAAGATCATTGGGGAATATAAACCTGGATATGCGTATGGAAATGTCAAGACGCACAAGCCTGGAAACCCACTTCGGCCAATCATTAGCCAGATACCCACACCCACGTACAGACTGGCGAAGCGACTCAACGGCCTGCTGACTCCTTATGTTCCTTGCGCCTTCAGCCTGAAGTCTCCAAAGGAATTTGTTGACTTACTGCGGGGCACACGGGCCACAGGGATAAGAGCCTCGTTGGACGTAGAATCGCTGTTTACCAACGTACCTGTGGACGAGACAATCGGAATGATAGCCGACAGAGTGTATCGTGATCCAGCCTGTACTCCTCTTGACATACCAGAAAATATTCTGAGGAAACTACTCCAAGCTTGTACTAAAGAGGCACCCTTCTTGAGCCCGGATGGGCACATGTATAAGCAAGTAGATGGGGTCGCCATGGGTTCTCCCCTAGGTGTCCTGTTTGCAAACTTCTACAAGGGTACCATCGAGCAAAAAGTCTTAGTCGACATGAACTTGAAACCGCCCATATACTGCAGGTATGTTGACGACATTTTTACACAGGTACCTGATGTCAGACATCTGCAGGAGCTGAAGGAGGCATTTGAGCAGAGTTCTGTGCTGCGTTTCTCTTACGAGATGGAAAAGGATGGGAAGCTGCCCTTTCTAGATGTAACAGTCATGGAAAAGGGCGGAGGTTTCCACACTGCAGTCTACACTAAGGAAACAAACATAGGAATGTGCCTAAATGCCAACAGCGACTGCCCAGACAGGTACAAGAGGAGTGTTGTTAACGCATATGTCGACCGTGCTCTCAGCCACAGCTCAGAATGGAAGCAAGTCGACGAAGAACTCTGTAGGGTAAGGCAGGTCCTAGTCAATAACGGCTTCTCCAATGGTTTCGTCGAAATATATATATATATATATATATATATATATATGTATATATATATATTTTTTTTTAAAAGTTTGTGAGGGTACCACCTCTGGTGCCAATGTGGGGACCCATAGCCTCGGAGAAGAAAATAAAAAGTATTCAGAGGAGACCTTGTGGTTTCTCACTGAACACTAATATTATCTTCTCCTACCACCCCCATTCTTTTGTATGTACATATATATATATATATATATATATATATATATATATATTTATATATATATATATATATATATATATATATATATATATATATATATATATATATATACACATCTGATATTCATAACATGTACACACATGTTATGAATATGAGATGTTCCTGGACAGAGCCTTGAGTCACTCCACTTAAAACATTTTTCCAGTCTGACTGAAACCCATATTTACTAACTCTTTGTTTCCATTGGTATAGCCATGCCCTAATTCAATTTAATAAAGCACCCCAATATCCTGAGCCTCTATTACCGCATAAGATAATATAACTAGGGGTCCATTGATTGTTTCAAGCCTAGGTTAGATATATATATATATTTATGAATGGGATTGGGTGGATATAAATAGGAGCCGCCTCGTATGGGCCAATAGGCCTTTTGCAGTTATCTTCATTCATATATTCTTTTTAGTCCTAGCTATGCTCAGGTCAAGGTACACAACATCACAAACCTTATCTCTGTCAACTGCCTCAAATATGCTGGAATAAAATGATAGCAAATTTGTTAAACATGATCGGCCATCTGTAAAACCATGTTGTGAAACCTTTATTAATTTATGTTTTTCAAGATGAGGACGAATGGTATTTACAATTATCGATTCAAGTAATTTTCCCACAATAGACGTTAGGCTAATTGGCCGATAGTTTGATGAAAGTGGTCTATCTCCTTGCTTGAAAATTGGAACCACATTAGGGACCTTCCAAAACTATGGCACTCTGCCTGACTCTAATGATTTACTAAATATGGAAAAGCTCGCAAAGCTCCTCTTTGCATTCCTTAATTCAATTCAATTCAATCCAAATCAATTCAATTCAATTATTTATTCAGGTAAAAGTACATACATAGAAAATGAGCTGCAAACATAATGTTGGATTTATAGATAGAGCTAATAAATACAATACCTAAAGCCACTAATTCGCACAGCGTTTCGGGCAAAAATGCCCTGGCAAACACTTCGTCTGGCCCAGGGGAAACGTTTGGCTTGAGTGTCACTATTTGTTTAATATCATCCTCCCTGGTAACTGCTAAACTAGTCAACCTGTCTTCTTCCCCACCCACATAGACTTGTTCGGCTGAAGGGATAATATTAAGTTCCTCTTTAGTAAATACAGAGATAAAATATTTATTAAAAATACTACTCATATCTGCGTCATTATCAGTTATCTGACCCTTCTCGGGTTTTAATAGACCTATCCTTTCTCTAATATTTGTTTGAAATAACTAAAAAAAATTAAAGTCACTAAAATTAAAGTCACCCATGACACGTGTATTGTTTGACGCAGTTGCTCTAGATATTTCATGCCATAGTTGCTTTGCTTCCATTCTATCTAAGTTTGGTGGCCTGTATTTAAATCCTATCATAAGATTTTTATCTTTTTCCTTTAATTCTAGGCAGATAGTTTCTGTGTGTGGCTCAGTTTTGATTCCTTCTTTGGGGCTACATTTCAATTTTTCCCTAACATATATGGCTAATCTCCCTCCTCATCTAATATATCAATCTGTGTGAAAATGTTTAAATCCGTTTATTTGTTATTTAGCTAATAGATCTCTATTTTCTACATTCATCCATGTTTCTGTAAGTGCAATAATATCTATTTTTTCCGTGCAGACTAGAGCATTTAAATTGTTTATTTTATTTCTCAGACTCCTACTGTTCGTGTAATATCCCCTGAGTGTATCGTTATCGTTATTTTGAGGCCCTTCTTTTTCAGTGATCATTTTGCCAATTTGTTCCCCCCCCCCCCAAACACATACTTTCATTACCTCATTTCTCCATGTCAGTTCCCATACCAATATCTACTAACAGTTTAAACCCAGACAAACCTCTCCAACCACAGGTTCCAGCGAGTTCGCAACAGTAACAACCCCAGCCATTGATTGATGAACCATATGTCAGAGAATGAGTTTACACCAGCTAAACCTCCTACTAGTGTATGGGCACGTGAAGCTCGCTGTGCACAGGGCACGTGAATACCCGTGCACTCGGACTGGATTTGGTAACCCTTACTCGAAACATCCCGTGATTAGGCTCGTTGGAGAGCATAGGTCATATACATTCCAAATATGTTACAATGGCCGTTATAACACATTCGTGGAAGTAGTTAGAGCGAGTAGGAGCCGTTTAACTGTAAAGATTGAGGGAGGCAGCGCAGAGTAGCAGAGAGCATTGATTGATTTCTCTGTGATCACTCAGTATGTTCAAATTAGTTAATTTATGTAGCACAACACGATTGCAGGAAGGAACCTGTAGTCATACTCGTGGCTGGTGTCTAGCTTTCGTAAAGGTGTCACAGGAAGGCTTTTAACTAACATCATTGATATTCTTCATTGTTGTAGTAGTTAGTTTTGTTGAATAAACGGTGTTGTTATGTTGAACACTGTCTTTTCGTTACACTCCACACATTTTACTGATTTACATTATGTTCTGCTATGTTGCCTGAAATAATTATTGCTGTTCATTTGAGACTGCTTCATGAGATTTGGGCTGAATTCATAGCACCACACAACAAATAATACATTGTGAGAACCAGTGACCTACGTGTTAGATTCGCTCCGGCGATTTTCGAAGGTCGACGGCCAAAGTGAGCGAAATTCCATACTTGGAATTTCGCAAGAATGGAAATTTTGAGGTCTCGGCTTTTGCTTGCGCCTAGTCAATTGTTCTATGGTCTCTAACGTAGGGAATTAACTGCTTACTACACTTAGCATGTTAGCTAAGCAAGTCCTTCCTCAGGAGATCCATCACGAGTCAGTTTAAAGTTGACGGATATAGTACAAGAATATCACGATACAAGAAAAAAAATAAACTTTCACACCCCATCCTGAGCATACATGTCATTTCTTCCCTAGAAGTGTTCCCAGTTATCTATGAAAGATAATGCATTTGATTTGCAATATTTGTCTAGTCGGCAATTGACACCCAGTGCCCTCGACAACCATTCATATGTTCTTATGCAGAACATATTGCACTCTGGATGGTAATGGTTGCCGGATACAGAACATATTGCACTCTGGATGGTAATGGTTGCCGGATACAGAACATATTGCACTCTGTATGATAATAGTTGCCGGATATAGAACATATTGCACTCTGGATGGTAATGGTTGCCGGATACAGAACATATTGCACTCTGGATGGTAATGGTTGCCGGATACAGAACATATTGCACTCTGTATAATAATAGTTGCCGGATACAGAACATATTGCACTCTGGATGGTAATGGTTGACGGATACAGAACATATTGCACTCTGGATGGTAATGGTTGACGGATACAGAACATATTGCACTCTGGATGGTAATGGTTGCCGGATACAGAACATATTGCACTCTGGATGGTAATGGTAATGGTTGCCGGATACAGAACATATTGCACTCTGTATAATAATAGTGTCCGGATACAGAACATATTGCACTCTGGATGGTAATGGTTGCCGGATACAGAACATATTGCACTCTGGATGGTAATGGTAATGGTTGCCGGATACAGAACATATTGCACTCTGTATAATAATAGTGTCCGGATACAGAACATATTGCACTCTGGATGGTAATGGTTGCCGGATACAGAACATATTGCACTCTGTATGATAATAGTTGCCGGATACAGAACATATTGCACTCTGGATGGTAATGGTTGCCGGATACAGAACATATTGCACTCTAGATGGTAATGGTTGCCGGATACAGAACATATTGCACTCTGTATAATAATAGTTGCCGGATACAGAACATATTGCACTCTGGATGGTAATGGTTGACGGATACAGAACATATTGCACTCTGGATGGTAATGGTTGACGGATACAGAACATATTGCACTCCGGATGATAATGGTTGCCGGATACAGAACATATTGCACTCTGGATGGTAATGGTTGCCGGATACAGAACATATTGCAATCTGGATGGTAATGGTTGCCGGATACAGAACATATTGCACTTTGTATGATAATAGTTGCCGGATACAGAACATAATGCACTCTGGATGGTAATAATTGACGGATACAGAACATATTGCACTCTGGATGGTAATGGTTGCCGGATACAGAACATATTGCAATCTGGATGGTAATGGTTGCCGGATACAGAACATATTGCACTCTACACGGTAATGATTATCTAAAACCGGACAAAGTTGTTCAACCAGCATCGTTATAATAATTTATTAGTTCCATGTTGTGGTCAGTTGATTTGACTTACTGGTAGAAAGTTTTTCCCACAAAAACTTCCCTAAAGTGGTAACTGTGACCATCACTACAACTAATAATACCTCCATTACGACTGCAGCAGGAGAGACAGCTGATCTCCGTCAGTAGTCATGTTACACCAGGCAGACACAGGCCGTCCCTGCCTGTGGGAGAGATTACTCACCTCCGTCAGTAGTCATGTCACACCAGGCAGACACCAGCCGTCCCTGCCTGTGGGAGAGATTACTCACCTCCGTCAGTAGTCCTGTCACACCAGGCAGATACCAGCCGTCCCTCCCTGTGGGAGAGATTACTCACCTCCGTCAGTAGTCATGTCACACCAGGCAGACACCGGCCGTCCCTCCCTGTGGGGGAGATTACTCACCTCCGTCAGTAGTCATGTCACACCAGGCAGACAGCAGCCGTCCCTCCCTGTGGGAGAGATTACTCACCTCCGTCAGTAGTCATGTCACACCAGGCAGACACTGGCCGTCCCTCCCTGTGGGAGAGATTACTCACCTCCGTCAGTAGTCATGTCACACCAGGCAGACAGCAGTCGTCCCTCCCTGTGGGAGAGATTACTCACCTCCGTCAGTAGTCATGTCACACCAGGCAGACACCGGCCGTCCCTCCCTGTGGGGGAGATTACTCACCTCCGTCAGTAGTCATGTCACACCAGGCAGACAGCAGCCGTCCCTCCCTGTGGGAGAGATTACTCACCTCCGTCAGTAGTCATGTCACACCAGGCAGACACTGGCCGTCCCTCCCTGTGGGAGAGATTACTCACCTCCGTCAGTAGTCATGTCACACCAGGCAGACACCGGCCGTCCCTCCCTGTGGGAGAGATTACTCACCTCCGTCAGTAGTCATGTCACACCAGGCAGACACCAGCCATCCCTCCCTGTGGGAGAGATTACTCACCTCCGTCAGTAGTCATGTCACACCAGGCAAACACCGGCCGTCCCTCCCTGTGGGAGAGATCACAACTCATAAAACACCTCAACATTTCACCAAGTAAAGGCCTGGACATCATCAACATAATGTGGGAGATGTCCAGCAACTACATAAAACTCTCCAGAACCAAGCATGTTAATCATTACTGTGGAGACTAAGCCCACATCACGGATAAAGTCCTCCTGGTTGAGTCCAGGCCCCGCACACCATTTTGTATGACATGCTGAATCACGAAAACTGTTTCACTTGCTTTGAGTGACTCAGCTCTCTTGATTTCTTGTGAGAAACTCTCTCAGCTCTCTGGATTTCAGCAAGTATCGCAAGATTTTCTGCCCGAGATTTAAAACCTTTGTAAAAATCGGGCAAAAAATCTTGCGATAGTCGCTGAAATCAAATGAGCTGTGAGAGAACTAACAAATCAGGGAAGATTTGTCAAATTTCTGTGGATCCCCTCCCATGTTGGAATCTGTGGAAAAGAACGTGCAGATGTGCTGGCTGCTGAAGGCACTGAAGGAGACCATATTGAATACTACACACCCAAGACTCTTCTACAAATTAGAGGCATTATCAGGCAACATCACCGCAACAAGGTTACTGAGGAAAGGAGAGTAGAATAACAAATCAGTGAATCTATATGCTGATACATCATAGTTGCAGCTGGCAATACCAATCATTATGAACGAAGAGGAGGTGGCCGCAGGAGAGAATTTATAATAGCGAGGATTCGTCTTGGATACAAATATCCAAGGAGATTTGGAATGGAAACAACAGTTGAACAGCTGAGTTGCAGAATCTGTGGTGAGAGTGTCGGAGATCGTCTTGACCACTACCTGAGAGAATGTGAACATCTGAGAGACATTAGAAATATGTGCAGAACATTAAACCCCACCTTGTTTGAATTAGGAAAATACTATTTGTCATATGTAGATATTGTTAGTAAAAGATTCCCCCAATTTGCACCTACAAGATAACAAGATTTTAAGGGTTGACGAAGACTAATGTTAATCTTGTTTGAGAAGCTGTTCACTTGAAACGGTTAAGCAAGTCCCAGCTGTCTTTGGGCACAAGTGGTAGGATGAACAACCCAGCGGGTTTTCTTCCTATTGGGGAATGCTGTAAATGCTGCTATGGCGGTGTGTCCACTCACAAGATGAGTGGCGCTGCCCAATAAACTCGCCCCTCGGGGCAAAATGAAAAAAAAAAATTTTGAGTCATCCTGAGGCACTCATACGGAGTCTCGTTGGCTCAGTGATATAGTCACTTTTATTGAATCACTTATAATAAGTCACTCACACTGATTCATTTATACTAAATCATGCAAAGTCACTGCAACATATTTGCTCATACTGAGTCACCCTCATGGAATCACTCAATCTGAGTAACTCAATTTGAATCACTTCAATTTAGTCATTCTTACTGAGCAACTCCCATTGATTTATTAATACTGCATTACTCGTGCTAAAGCACGCATAATCGGTCACTCACACTGAGTCAGACATTTGTGTCACTATTACTGAGTCACATGTCTGAATTGTGGAAAATGTTTATTATATTGCCTATCAACAAGGTATTTGGTGGTGGGAGAGTATGAACTCCTCTTAAGGATTCCCCCCCTAGCATCACCCTCCCAATGCCAGTCTACACCATGCTACACTAGCTTCTATTGAACTCTTCCTAAGTGTTCACCCTAGCATCACCCACCCAACGCTAGTCTACACACTGCCAGTAGCGTAAATTAGGACTATGACTGTCCGCGCCATCTGAGAAGATGAGCCAGCTGTGGCCACCTGTCCAGGTAAGGGACCCGTTCATAGTCCTAAGAGGTGTGGGAGGACCGCCTCGCGCTCATGCGTAGTCACCTGGGAGGATTTGCAGTGGCCAGTGCTGAAAGGGGGATGTGAGGATAGGGAGAGTATGTGTAGCAGGTGTGCAGCAGGTGTGTAGCATGTGTGCAGGTGTATGTATGTTAAAGAGTAAAATGAAAGTGTGTGTAATGGGGTCGTAGAGTTATACAGGTGAGCATGCTTAGTGAGGTTTAAGCATAGGGAGGGCTAGAGTCAAGCATGCAGGCAGCACTTGGCAACACAGGACCTAGGAGACCGGGTTGACTATGTGGAAAGGTTAGGTTAGGGAGGCGTGGGAAAAAAGGGAGGGAGGGGTCGGGTGACAGTCACACACTCATGTCTGATGGGGTAACAGCTGTCCATCACCCCAACCCATCACTCAGACTCATGTTTTCTAAAACCACACACATTAACCAAAGGAGTTCTGTCGCCCTCTAGAGTTCTGCATGTAGCCTCTAGAGTTAGAAATAAATAAAGAATATTTATTTGGTGGGAGATGTAATGGAGATGGACTAAATCATACTTTTACATTTTAAAATTATATTTTGGGCAGCAGAAAGATGATTTTCCTGTTACGTTACATTGTGTTACAAGGACTAAAACATTTATATTTTAAAAATGATATTTTGGACAGCAGGGAGATGATTACCTCGTTACGTCATGTTACATTACGTTACAAGGAATGATTGTAGTGTTTGGTTGTTTCAACCACATGAGAGTGGATGCAGAGTTTAATGTTGACTATTCTGTATTTAGTGATGTGTGCTGACAGTACGATGTGACACAACCTTAATCTAATTATTGTTATATCAATAACAATAACTAGATTATTGCGAAAGTCGATTATCTCTGCTTATATATCTGACGTCTTTCAAAGTTTTCCAGTTTCTTTATGGGTCCAAGGTATAAAGGCGTGCATGACGTTTTCAAATTTCATTACAAAATCTTGGGTGATAGTATCTTTCACGCCACCTATAGTATTTTTATGGAACATGATTCCCTCCTATAGTTCATAACAGGATGGTGAGATTTATATCTCATAAAAAACTTGAATAAAACTCAGTAGATGTGATCACCCCATGCAAGTTTCCCAAAGATATTGATAGGCTAGACAAAGACTGTTTATTTAACACAAGGGCTTAGAAATAAAGTAACGATGATGTACTTGAGTATTTTGAAAGTCGAATGAAGCATAATGCAGTTAAGAAACTGTTGAATGAAGCTAAACTTGTCTATTTTCACCTGTGAGGAATAATTTTAGTAAAGGAATGATGAAAGATACTGTCTGGTAAAAGTTAAACTTAATAAATTGTGTGATGGGGGAATTTAAATTACTGCATATTGAAGAGTAAACACACAAACCAAGAAGAAGGAAGGCAAAGTTGAATGATGAAGTAGAGTTGGTAAGGCAGAGAATGAGCTACACACCTGCTACACATACTCCCCCTATCCTCACATCCCCCTATCATCATTGACAACAGCAAATCCTTCCAGAAGACTACGCACAGGCACGTGGGGGGGGGGGGGGGGGGGGGTCCTCCTACGTGCCTGTGCCAGGGGGGGGGGGGGTAACTAACACTCTAGTACTTTTGATGAGTATAGAAAGCCAGTGGCTTATCAGTGGGCCCACATTTGTCCTGATGATTTTTTTTCATGGTGGATTTTAAAATTAAACAGTTTTGTCGTATACAGCTTCAGCGGGTAGGCGATTCCTTGGGTTTATATCCCGAAAGACACAAAGAAACTACGTCGATGCTGCAACGTTCTAACAAGTCTTATCACCTTCTAACACGTTGTAACACCTTCTAACATGTTGTAACACTTTCTAACATGTTGTAACAACTGTCTAACATGTTGTAACAGCTTCTAACATGTTGTAACAACTAACAACTATCTACCATGTTGTAACACCTTCTAGCATGTTGTGACAACTGTCTAACAAGCTGTAACACCTTCTAACAAGTTGTAACACCGTCTAACACGTTCTAACACCTTCTAACATGTTGTAACACCTTCTAACAAGTTGCAACAGTTTCTAACAAGTTGTAACACCTTCTAACAAGTTACAACACCTTCTAACACTTTGTAACACCTTCTAACAAGTTACAACACCTTCTAACACTTTGTAACACCTTCTAACACGTTGTAACATCTTCTAACATATTGTATCACTTTCTACCACATTGTAACACTTTCTAAAACCTTCTAACAAGTTGCAACACCTAACACTTTGTACCACCTTCAAACAAGTTGTAACTCCTTCTAATATGTTGTAACACCTTCTAACAAGTTGTAACTCCTTCTAACATGTTGTAACACTTTCTATCATGTTGTAACACCTTCTAACAAGTTGTAACATCTTCTAGCAAGTTTTAACACCTTATAACAAGTTGTAACACATTCTAACACTCTGTACCACCTTCTAACAAGTTGGAACTCCTTCTAACATGTTGTAACACCATGTAACAAGTTGTAACTCCTTCTAACATGTTGTTACACCTTCTAACAAGTTGTAACTCCTTCTAACAAGTTGTAACTCCTTCTAACAAGTTGTAACTCCTTCTAACAAGTTTTAACTCCTTCTAACAAGTT
>NC_091199.1:34987607-35007439 GCF_040958095.1 Procambarus clarkii
GTGGTGGTGGGGAGTGTGGTGGTGGTGATGGTGGTGCCAGGGGTGGCAGTGAGGTGGTGGTGGTGCCAGGGGTGGCAGTGTGGTGGTGGTGATGGTGCCAGCGGTGGCATTGTGGTGGTGGTGGTGCTGCCAGGGGTGGCAGTATGGTGGTGGTGGTGGTGGTGGTGCCAGGAGGGGCAGTGTGGTGGTGGTGGTGCCAGGGGTGGCAGTGTCGTGATGGTGGTTGTAGTGCCAGGGGTGGCAGTGTCGTGGTGCTGGTGGTAGTGCCAGGGGTGGCAGTGAGGTGGTCGTTGTGGTGGTGCTAGGGGTGGCAATGAGGTGGTGGTGGTGGTGGTGCCAGGGGTGGCAGTGTGGTGGTGGTGGTGGTGGTGCCAGGGATGGCGGTGTCGTGGTGGTGGTGGTGCCAGGGGTGGCAGTGTCGTGGTGGTGGTAGTGGTGCCAGGGGTGGCAGTGTCGTGGTGGTGGTAGTAGTGCCAGGGGTGGCAGTGAGGTGGTCGTTGTGGTGGTGCCAGGGGTGGCAATGAGGTGGTGGTGGTGGTGGTGCTAGGGGTGGCAGTGTGGTGGTAGTGGTGGTGGTGGTGGTGCAAGGGGTGGCAGTGTCATTGTGGTGGTAGTGGTGCCAGGGGTGGCAGTGTGGTGGTGGTGGTGGTGCGAGGGGTGGCAGTGTGGTAGTGGTGATGGTGGTGCCATGGGTAGCAATGTGGTGGTGGTGGTGGTGCCAGGGGTGGCAGTTTAGTGGTGTTGGAGGTGCCAGGGGTGGCAGTGTGGTGGTGGTGGTGGTACAAGGGGTGGCTGTGTGGTGGTGGTGGTGCCAGGAGGTGGCAGTGTGGTGGTGGTGCCATGGGATGCAGTGTGGTGGTACCAGTGGGTAGCAATGTGGTGGTTGTGGTGGTTAAAGGGGTAGAACTGTGGTGGTGGTGGTGCCAGGGGTAGCAGTGTGGTGGTGGTGTTGCCAGGGGTGGCAGTGTGGTGGTGGTGGTGCCATGAGTGGCAGTGTGGTGGTGGTGCCAGGGGTGGCAGTGTCGTGGTGGTCCCAGGTATGGCAGTGTCGTGGTGGTGGTGATGGTGCCAGGGGTGGCATTGTCGTGGTGGTGCCAGGGATGGCTGTGTGGTGGTGGTGGTGCAAGGGGTGGCAGTGTGGTGGTGCCAGGGGTGGCAGTGTGGTGGTGGTGGTACCAGGGGTGGCTGTGTGGTGGTGGTGTCAGTGGTGGCTGTGTGATGGTGGTGGTGGTCACAGGGGTTGCAGTGTGGTGGTGGTGGTGGTGGATCCAGGGGTGGCAGTGTGGTGGTGATGGTGCCAGGGGTGGCAGTGTGGTGGTCCCAGGGGTGGAAGTGTCGTGGTGGTGGTGGTGCAAGGGGAGGAAGTGTCGTGGTGGTGGTGGTGCAAGGTGTGACAGTGTCGTGGTGGTGGTGGTGGTACCATGGGTGGCAGTGTGGTGGTGGAGGTGCCAGGGGTGGCAGTGAGGTGGTGGTAGTGGTGATGTCAGGGGTGGCAGTGTCATGGTGGTGCCATGGGTGGCAGTGTGGTGGTAATGGTGGTGCCAGGGGTGGCAGTGTCATGGTGGTGCCAGGGGGGCAGTGTCGTGGTGGTGGTGGTGTCAGGGGTGGCAGTGTGGTGGTGGTGGTGGTGCCAGGGGTGTCAGTGTCATGATGGTGCCATGGGTGGCAGTGTGGTGGTGGTGGTGGTGCCAGGGGTGGCAGTGTCATGGTGGTGCCATGGGGGGCAGTGTCGTTGTATTCGTTTTGCCAGGGGTGGCAATGAGGTGGTGGTGGTGGTGGTGCTAGGGGTGGCAGTGTGATGGTGGTGGTGGTGGTGCAAGGGGTGGCAGTGTCATTGTGGTGGTAGTGATGCCAGGGGTGGCAGTGTCGTGGAGGTGGTGGTAGTGCCAGGGGTGGCAGTGAGGTGGTCGTTGTGGTGGTGCTAGGGGTGGCAATGAGATGGTGGTGGTGGTGGTGGTGCCAGGGGTGGCAGTGTGGTTGAGGTGGTGCCAGGGGTAGCAATGTGGTGGTGGTGGTGGTGCCAGGGGTGGCAGTTTGGTGGTGTTGGAGGTGCCAGGGGTGGCAGTGTGGTGGTGGTGGTACAAAGGGTGGCTGTGTGGTGGTGGTGGTGCCAGGAGGTGGCAGTGTGGTGGGGGTGCCAGGGGATGCAGTGTGGTGGTGCCAGTGGGTAGCAATGTGGTGGTTGTGGTGGTAAAAGGGGTAGAACTGTGGTGGTGGTGGTGCCAGGGGTAGCAGTGTGGTGGTGGTGTTGCCAGGGGTGGCAGTGTGGTGGTGGTGGTGCCGTGAGTGGCAGTGTGGTGGTGGTGCCAGGGGTGGCAGTGTCGTGGTGGTCCCAGGTATGGCAGTGTCGTGGTAATGGTGGAGGTGCCAGGGGTGGCAGTGTCGTGGTGGTGCCAGGGATGGCTGTGTGGTGGTGGTGGTGGTGGTGCAAGGGGTGGCAGTGTGGTGGTGCCAGGGGTAGCAGTGTGGTGGTGGTGGTACCAGGGGTGGCTGTGTGGTGATGGTGGTGGTGGATCCAGGGGTGGCAGTGTGGTGGTGATGGTGCCAGGGGTGGCAGTGTGGTGGTGCCAAGGGTGAAAGTGTCGTGGTGGTGGTGGTGCCAGGTGTGACAGTGTCGTGGTGGTGGTGGTGGTACCATGGGTGGCAGTGTGGTGATGGAGGTGCCAGGGGTGGCATTGAGGTGGTGGTAGTGGTGATGTCAGGGGTGGCAGTGTCATGGTGGTGCCATGGGTGGCAGTGTGGTGGTGGTGGTGGTGCCAGGGGTGGCAGTGTCATGGTGGTGCCAGGGGGGCAGTGTCGTGGTGGTGGTGGTGTCAGGGGTGGCAGTGTGGTGGTGGTGGTGGTGCCAGGGGTGTCAGTGTCATGGTGGTGCCATTGGTGGCAGTGTGGTGGTGGTGGTGGTGCCAGGGGTGGCAGTGTCATGGTGGTGCCATGGGGGGCAGTGTCGTTGTATTCGTGGTGCCAGAGGTGGCAATGTGGTCGTGGTGGTGGTGGTGCCAGTGATGGCAGTGAGGTGGTGGAGGTGGCAGGAGTGGCAGTGAGGTGGTGGTGCCAGGGGTGGCAGTGTGGTGGTGGTGGTGCCAGGGGTGGCAGTGTGGTGGTGGTGATGGTGCCAGGGGTGGCATTGTGGTGGTGGTGCCAGGGGTGGCATTGTGGTGGTGGTGGTGGTGCCAGGGGTGGCAGTGTCGTGGTGGTGGTGGTGCCAGGGGTGGTAGTGTCGTGGTGGTGGTGGTGCCAGGGGTGGCAGTGTGGTGGTGAGGGTCGTGGTGCCAGTGGTGGCAGTGTGGTGGTGTTGGTGCCAGAGGTGGCAGTGTGGTGGTGCCAGTGGTGGCAGTGTGGTGTTGCTGGTGCCAGAGGTGGCAGTGTGGTGGTGCCAGTGGTGGCAGTGTGGTGTTGGTGGTGCCAGGAGCGTCAGTGTGGTGGTGGTGGTGCTAGGAGTAGTAGGGTGTAAGCGCCACAGGTGATTTTTTTTTTTGGGCAGAGGACCCCTGTGGGGTGTAAGCGCCACAGGTTACTTTTTTTTCTGTGGGAAAAAATCCCGTGTAGCGCTTGGGGGGTTTCAGGTGAATTTGTAAAATCCCCTGTGAGTCTTCGGGGTTTCAGGTGAATTTGGAAATTCCCCTGTGAGGTGTAAGCCACACAGGTGAATTTTTGTTTTTCGGGGAAATTCGTGTCTGGGAGTGAGGGTTTTCAGGTAAATTTTGTGTCACAGATTTTAGAAGTATGGAATTCTTATGAGAAAATAATTTCCGAGACTTAGAAGTTTGTTAAGGCCTTATGGGACAAATTCAAGTAACGTATGTAGCGCTTTAGGGTTTCCAGGAGAACTCTACGGACATGTTTTACATGTTTTCAACTTAGAAAAATCGTCTATGTAAGCCTTAGTTATTCATATAAATTTAGAAAATCACCTGTGTAAGTCATGGTTTTCAGGGTTTCGTACATCACACCCCCCTCCCTCCCCCCTTACCTCGCAATCTCTCGCGTCACCTTTATTTACCTTACGCCCGGCCAGCCAGTCGGCTCTTATCTTATCTTATCTTCTTCATAATATCTGGACCGTCCCTCCTCTCTCTCTCTCTCTCCTTTCATTCAGTTCAGTTCAACTATTTTCCAACATCGTATGTTTGCTCCTTTTCATTAAGCAAGTCAGTTTTACACAAATAAATCATGTTAGTAAGCATGTTCTAGCTCACGTTCCCCCACCTTAGTCCCCTGTCGTATAATGAATACAATCATTCCAATCCCTCTAAAATTTAAAAATAATCATATTTCAAATGTAGTTCAATACAGTAATTTAGTTACCAAGCTCCAGCGCTTGTCCTCCGCCTTAGCTCTCTCTCGTATCTTCGTTAGTATCAGTCCAATTTCCCTGAAATTTTTACCCTCTGTATTTCAGGCACCAAAAATAAGATCAAAACAGTTACCAAGCTCCAGCGCTTGTCCTCCGCCTTAGCTCGCTCTCGTATCTTCGTTAGTATCAGTCCAATTTCCCTGAAATTTTTACCCTCTGTATTTCAGGCACCATAAATAAGATCAAAACAGTTACCAAGCTCCATCTCTTGTCCTCCGCCTTAGCTCTCTCTCGTATCTTCGTTAGTATCAGTCCAATTTCCCTGAAATTTCTACCCTCTGTATTTCAGGCACCGTAAATAAGATCAAAACAGTTACCAAGCTCCAGCGCTTGTCCTCCGCCTTAGTTCTCTTTCGTATCTTTGTAAATAAACCATCAATTTCCCTTAAATTTTTACCCTCTGTATTTCAGACACCGTAAATAAAATCAAGTCAGTTATCGAGCTCCAGCTCTCGTCCCCGCCTTAATTCTCTTTCGTATCTTTGTAAATAACCCATCAATTTCCCTAAAATTAAAAGCAGACATACTTCAAAGTTAGTAAATAAGATCAAGTCAGTTACTGAGCTCCAGCTCTCGTCCCCCACCCTCTTCCACCCTCAAGTCTTTGTAAATAAACCGTCAATTTCCCCGAAATTTTTACCCTCTGTATTTCAGACATAGTAAATATGATGAAAACAATTATAAAACTCTAGCTCTTGTCCTCTGTCCAAGTTCACTCCTGTAAATTCATTACTATCAGTCCAAATCACCCAACTACATTTTCAGACATAGTAAATAAAAACCAGTTCAGTTATCAAGTTTCAACTCTTGTGCCCCAGCTTAGTTCATTTTGTACAAGTTCTTTATTTCCAACTAAATCATCCTAAGATTTAAGATCACCTTATTTTCTAACGTAGTAAAATTAATCAGGGCATTAACCAAGCTCCATTCCCTCAACCTTAGATCATCAGACATAAATATTTTCGATCAAGTCCGTCTCCAGCTTAACTCTTACCCTTTCCCTCCCTTACCTTCTCATCCCCAACGTATCAAAACCTTCAATAATCATACTGTATTTGCATATTTTCTCTATATTCACTGTGTTCTTCGTATTCTCATCCGTGTTCACTCCATGTTCTTCAAATGTTCACAGTCCCATTCAGTTCATATTTTCACAAGTATCTCCATTTTTTATGTAATCTTTCTCTTAGTCTCATTATGTTCTCTACAAATTCTAGTCATATTTTCTATGTTTTCATATTCATCACATGTTCTCTTTACAACTTTTATACTCAATATTCATGCTAACTTCCATATTTTGTGTTCTTTGTCAATATTCATGTTCCTCTACAAGTTCATGTTCCTCACAAGATCACTTCGTTTTTCACCTTCACTTACATGTTTTCTACATTCTTTTGTCATATTCTCCATGTTCTTCACAAGTCCATTGTTCATTCTTTGTAATCCCTATTCTCCTTATCATGTTTTCATGTTCTCTGTAAGTTCATATTCCCAGCATGTTCACTGTATTCATCAACTTTTCTTACATATGTTCTTTGCCATGTTCCCCATATGTTCTCTAGGTTTTTCCCCTTACATGTTATCTAACGTTCCTTAACTAAAAAATCTTTCACCAATCAACTAAAAACATAGTCACTTTCGTCATTTCTCAACTAAACTTATTATCCAGTCAACTAAAAATAGTCAGAAATAGCCTCGTTCAACACTGTTCTTAACTAAAACAACCTTTCTCTTAGCTAAAAATTGTCAAGGAAACTTTTTTCAGCACTTTCTTAACAGGCGCTATGTTTCATCAAGAAAAAAATTGTCAAAGGAAACTTTCCAAAACTGTTCATAACTAGCTTTTATCCATCGTCAATCAACTAAAAATAATAACTTTCATCATTTCTTAACTAAACATATTCCCCATTCATCAGAAAATAACCGTGTTCATCATGTTTCATTGTCATTTCTTAACTAAAATTATCTGCCAATCATCAGAAAAAGTCATGTTCATCATGTTTTGGTTTTTGCTCAACTAAAAGTATTCATCGGTCAACTAAAAATAGTTACTTCATCATGTTTCCTTGCCATTTCTTAACTGAAATATCACTTCTCTCATCTGAAAATAGTCAGGATTAACCTCATTCAACACCGTTCTTAACTAAAACAGCCTTTCGCTTAGCTAAAAATTGTCAAAGGAATCTTTTCAGCACTGTTCATAACTAACTTTATCCATCGTCAAGTAAGAAAATATAGTCAAAGATATCTATCATCGTCGTTCTTAACTGACATTTATACTTTGTGGAGCACTAAAATAGTCAAATGTAACTTTTTCAGCACTTTCGTAAAAATTATATGTCGTCAAGTACGAAAAAAATAGTCAAAGGTGCTCTCCGTTACACCAAAGTTACTCTTCGAGAAATCAAAGACACTCTTCAATACATCAAGGACTTACTCAAAGACACCAAAGTTACACTCTAAGACATCCTTCGAGACATCAAAGACTTCCTTAAGACTTCAATGGGACTCTTCCATTCATCAAAGACATTCTCTAAGCCCTCAAAGTTATTCTCAGCACAATCAAAAGTTATTCCGAGACAACAAAAGTTATTCTCAGAACAATCAAAAGTTATTCCAAGACAACAAAAGTCATTCTCAGAGCTATCAAAATTATTCTCGGAGTCATCAAAAGGTATTCTCTAACTCACTTTTGGTCATTAAAGTTAATTTCTATGTTATAAAAGTTTGTCTCAGAGACATCTAAAGTTAATCTTAGAGTTATCAAATGTAATCTCTAACTCTCTTTTGTTCATCAAAGTTGATCTCAGAGTTAGCAAAGGTAATCTCTAACTCACTCTCGTTCATCAAAGTTGTTTCAAAGACATCAAAGTTATTCAAAGAGCTAACAAAAGTTATTCTCAGAGTCACCTTCGTTCTTCAGAGAAACTTTCCAAAACATCTTTATTCATCAAAGTTATTCTCAGAGGCATAAAAGTCATTCTCAGAGCTATCAAACTTGTTCTCAAAGTCATCAAACTTATTCACAGAGTCATCAAAGTTAATCTAAGACATCATTTTTCATCAAAGATATTCTCTCTAAACCATCAATGTTCTTCTCTAAGACATAAAAGTTATTCTCAGAGTCACCTTCGTTCGTCAGAGAAACTTTCAAAACATCTTTGTTCATCAAACTTGTTTTCAAAGTCATCAAAAGTTAATCTAAGACATCTTCTTTCATCAAAGTTATTTTCAGAGACATCTAAAGTTATTCTCAGAGCTATCAAACTTGTTCTCAGAGTCATCAAATGTTATTCTCGAAGTCATCAAAGTTATTTTCAGAGACATCTAAAGTTAATTTCTATGTTATAAAGTTATTCTCAGAGACATCTAAAGTTAATCTTGGTCATCAAAGTTGTTCTCTAAACATCAATGTTGTTCTCCAAGACATCAAAGATGTTCTCAAAATCATAAAAGTTATTCCCAGAGCTATCAAAGTTAATCTCAGAGTTATCCAAAGATATTCTCATGTCCACAAAAGTTATTCCAAGAGACGTCAAAGTTGTTTCAAAGACATCAAAGTTAATCTCAGAGTTATCCAAAGACATTCTCAGAGACATCTAAAGTTATTCTCTAAGACATCAAAGTTGTTCTAAGAGTTATCAAAAGTTATTCTCAGTCATGATATGTTATTCTCTAACTCACTTCCATTCATCAAAGACATTCTCTAAGTCCTGAAAGTTATTCTCTAAGACAACAAAGTCTTTCTCAGAGCTACCAAAGATGTTCTCTAAATCATAAAAGTTAATCTTAACTCACCTTCGTTCATTAGAGAAACTTTCCAATCCATATTCGTTGACCAGAGTTATTCTCAGAGTCATCAAAGCGATCTCTAATTCATCTTCGTTCTCCAAAGTTGTTCTCTAAGACACCTTCATTCATCAAAGAAACTCTCCTTCTTCCATCATGTTATTCTTTAAGACATCTTCAGTCATAAAATTTTCACTCCAAAATGTAACTAGTTCAGCTTTTCATACCAAACCTGCATTTCTGTTAAAACATATTTTCTTAGTTGCTTTACCCTAAAACTGTTCTCTGAACTACACTGTTCAAACCTACGTAACCTATCCTCTCCACCCAATGTTACTTAGTTAACGTAACGTTCCTAAACCTAGCTTTACCTATCCTAACATACCTTACCTTACCTTCCCTATCTTACCTAACTTTACCTATCCTAACATAACTTACCTTACCTTCCCTAACTTAACCTAACTTTACCTATCCTAACTTAACTTGCCTTTCATAACCTAACTTTACCTATCCTAACATAACTTACCTTACCTTCCCTATCTTACCTAACTTTACCTATCCTAACATAACTTACCTTACCTTCCCTAACTTAACCTAACTTTACCTATCCTAACTTAACTTGCCTTTCATAACCTAACTTTACCTATCCTAACATAACTTACCTTACCTTCCCTATCTTACCTAACTTTACCTATCCTAACATAACTTACCTTACCTTCCCTAACTTAACCTAACTTTACCTATCCTAACTTAACTTACCTTTCATAACCTAACTTTACCTAACATAACTTACCTTACCTTCCCTAACTTAACCTAACTTTACCTATCCTAACTTAACTTACCTAACTTATTCTGCTTAACATAACTTACCTTACCTTCCCTATCTTACCTAACTTTACCTATCCTATCCTAACCTAACTTGTCTTACCTAACTTAATCTTACTTTCCCAAACTGATGTATCCTAACTTATCTAGTCCAACCAGACATGATCTAACTTAAGTATTCCTTCTTGTCTTTGTGTTTCGTCAATCATTGTCTCATATTCATTTACTCATTTCATTAGTTAATTTCTCAAATGGTCACTTATGCATTTCAAGTGCTATTTGTTAGAGATTGGATATTTAAGCATTTCAAAGAATTTTTGTTATATATGGGCATTTACTCATTTCAAGGGATAATTTTTCAAATGGACGTTTTTGCATTTCAAGTGTTATTTGTTTAAGATTGGGTGTTTAACCATTTCAAAGGATTTTTGTTATATATATGGAACTTACTCGTTTCAAGGGCCAATTTCTCAAATGGTAATTTTTGCAGATCAAGGGTTATTTGCTAAAGTTCATCAAGTTGCTCATAAGTTGTATTTATTATGTTTGTTATCATTTATTCTTATTCCCCAACCCCTTAACCTAACCTCTTGTAATCTTAGTGTATTTGGTAGGTTCTATCATATGTTCTTATTCCCCAACCCTTTAACCTAACCTTTCAGATGTAGTTTTGTTTCTCCTTTGTATATTTTTACCCAAACCTTCTTTCCTTCTTTTACTTTGTTTTCACATATAAGTTCGTTCTTTATCTTAGTAATAATAGAATTACAATAGTAAAGAATCATATCTACTAAGACTTGAAATTGAGAAACAAGAGCTCAAGGGAGTGAGAGCATGAAAGAGCAAGGAGTAAGAGAGAGGGGGCGGAAGAAAATGGGACCAAAGAAGAGAGAATGAGAGAGAGAGTGTGGGCATGGGAGCACTAAGACTTGAATTGAGAAAAAGAAAAACTAAGTGAATGAGAGTGAGGGTGTGAGAATGGGAGCATTAAGACTTGAATTTGAGAAACAAGAGAGCATTTGAGCAAATGAGGGAGAGAGAGGGGGAGGAAGAGAGAGAATAAGGGAGAGAGATAGAAAAGGAGGGTTAGAAGGAGTGGGAGAATCAAAGTAAAAAGAAGGAAAGAAGGTTTGGGTAAAAATATACAAAGGAGAAACAAAACTACATCTGAAAGGTTAGGAAAAGGATAATATATTCAACAATTACGTCAAAACACCATAAACTACATCTGAAAGGTTAGATTAAAGGGTTGGGGAATAAGAACATATGATAGAACCTACCAAATACACTAAGATTACAAGAGGTTAGGTTAAGGGGTTGGGGAATAAGAATAAATGATAACAAACATAATAAATACAACTTATGAGCAACTTGATGAACTTTAGCAAATAACCCTTGATCTGCAAAAATTACCATTTGAGAAATTGGCCCTTGAAACGAGTAAGTTCCCATATATAACAAAAATTCTTTGAAATGCTTAAATATCCAATCTCTAACAAATAGCACTTGAAATGCAAAACGTCCATTTGAGAAATTATAATTCTTTGAAATGCTTAAATATCCAATCTCTAACAAATAGCACTTGAAATGCATAAGTGACCATTTGAGAAATTAACTAATGAAATGAGTAAATGAATATGAGACAATGATTGACGAAACACAAAGACAAGAAGGAATACTTAAGTTAGATCATGTCTGGTTGGACTAGATAAGTTAGGATACATCAGTTTGGGAAAGTAAGATTAAGTTAGGTAAGACAAGTTAGGTTAGGATAGGATAGGTAAAGTTAGGTAAGATAGGGAAGGTAAGGTAAGTTATGTTAAGCAGAATAAGTTAGGTAAGTTAAGTTAGGATAGGTAAAGTTAGGTTAAGTTAGGGAAGGTAAGGTAAGTTGTGTTAGGTAAAGTTAGGTTATGAAAGGTAAGTTAAGTTAGGATAGGTAAAGTTAGGTTAAGTTAGGGAAGGTAAGGTAAGTTATGTTAGGATAGGTAAAGTTAGGTAAGATAGGGAAGGTAAGGTAAGTTATGTTAGGATAGGTAAAGTTAGGTTATGAAAGGCAAGTTAAGTTAGGATAGGTAAAGTTAGGTTAAGTTAGGGAAGGTAAGGTAAGTTATGTTAGGATAGGTAAAGTTAGGTAAGATAGGGAAGGTAAGGTAAGTTATGTTAGGATAGGTAAAGTTAGGTTATGAAAGGCAAGTTAAGTTAGGATAGGTAAAGTTAGGTTAAGTTAGGGAAGGTAAGGTAAGTTATGTTAGGATAGGTAAAGTTAGGTAAGATAGGGAAGGTAAGGTAAGGTATGTTAGGATAGGTAAAGCTAGGTTTAGGAACGTTACGTTAACTAAGTAACATTGGGTGGAGAGGATAGGTTACGTAGGTTTGAACAGTGTAGTTCAGAGAACAGTTTTAGGGTAAAGCAACTAAGAAAATATGTTTTAACAGAAATGCAGGTTTGGTATGAAAAGCTGAACTAGTTACATTTTGGAGTGAAAATTTTATGACTGAAGATGTCTTAAAGAATAACATGATGGAAGAAGGAGAGTTTCTTTGATGAATGAAGGTGTCTTAGAGAACAACTTTGGAGAACGAAGATGAATTAGAGATCGCTTTGATGACTCTGAGAATAACTCTGGTCAACGAATATGGATTGGAAAGTTTCTCTAATGAACGAAGGTGAGTTAAGATTAACTTTTATGATTTAGAGAACATCTTTGGTAGCTCTGAGAAAGACTTTGTTGTCTTAGAGAATAACTTTCAGGACTTAGAGAATGTCTTTGATGAATGGAAGTGAGTTAGAGAATAACATATCATGACTGAGAATAACTTTTGATAACTCTTAGAACAACTTTGATGTCTTAGAGAATAACTTTAGATGTCTCTGAGAATGTCTTTGGATAACTCTGAGATTAACTTTGATGTCTTTGAAACAACTTTGACGTCTCTTGGAATAACTTTTGTGGACATGAGAATATCTTTGGATAACTCTGAGATTAACTTTGATAGCTCTGGGAATAACTTTTATGATTTTGAGAACATCTTTGATGTCTTGGAGAACAACATTGATGTTTAGAGAACAACTTTGATGACCAAGATTAACTTTAGATGTCTCTGAGAATAACTTTATAACATAGAAATTAACTTTAGATGTCTCTGAAAATAACTTTGATGACTTCGAGAATAACATTTGATGACTCTGAGAACAAGTTTGATAGCTCTGAGAATAACTTTAGATGTCTCTGAAAATAACTTTGATGAAAGAAGATGTCTTAGATTAACTTTTGATGACTTTGAAAACAAGTTTGATGAACAAAGATGTTTTGAAAGTTTCTCTGACGAACGAAGGTGACTCTGAGAATAACTTTTATGTCTTAGAGAAGAACATTGATGGTTTAGAGAGAATATCTTTGATGAAAAATGATGTCTTAGATTAACTTTGATGACTCTGTGAATAAGTTTGATGACTTTGAGAACAAGTTTGATAGCTCTGAGAATGACTTTTATGCCTCTGAGAATAACTTTGATGAATAAAGATGTTTTGGAAAGTTTCTCTGAAGAACGAAGGTGACTCTGAGAATAACTTTTGTTAGCTCTTTGAATAACTTTGATGTCTTTGAAACAACTTTGATGAACGAGAGTGAGTTAGAGATTACCTTTGCTAACTCTGAGATCAACTTTGATGAACAAAAGAGAGTTAGAGATTACATTTGATAACTCTAAGATTAACTTTAGATGTCTCTGAGACAAACTTTTATAACATAGAAATTAACTTTAATGACCAAAAGTGAGTTAGAGAATACCTTTTGATGACTCCGAGAATAATTTTGATAGCTCTGAGAATGACTTTTGTTGTCTTGGAATAACTTTTGATTGTTCTGAGAATAACTTTTGTTGTCTCGGAATAACTTTTGATTGTGCTGAGAATAACTTTGAGGGCTTAGCGAATGTCTTTGATGAATGGAAGAGTCCCATTGAAGTCTTAAGGAAGTCTTTGATGTCTCGAAGGATGTCTTAGAGTGTAACTTTGGTGTCTTTGAGTAAGTCCTTGATGTATTGAAGAGTGTCTTTGATTTCTCGAAGAGTAACTTTGGTGTAACGGAGAGCACCTTTGACTATTTTTTTCGTACTTGACGACATATAATTTTTACGAAAGTGCTGAAAAAGTTACATTTGACTATTTTAGTGCTCCACAAAGTATAAATGTCAGTTAAGAACGACGATGATAGATATCTTTGACTATATTTTCTTACTTGACGATGGATAAAGTTAGTTATGAACAGTGCTGAAAAGATTCCTTTGACAATTTTTAGCTAAGCGAAAGGCTGTTTTAGTTAAGAACGGTGTTGAATGAGGTTAATCCTGACTATTTTCAGATGAGAGAAGTGATATTTCAGTTAAGAAATGGCAAGGAAACATGATGAAGTAACTATTTTTAGTTGACCGATGAATACTTTTAGTTGAGCAAAAACCAAAACATGATGAACATGACTTTTTCTGATGATTGGCAGATAATTTTAGTTAAGAAATGACAATGAAACATGATGAACACGGTTATTTTCTGATGAATGGGGAATATGTTTAGTTAAGAAATGATGAAAGTTATTATTTTTAGTTGATTGACGATGGATAAAAGCTAGTTATGAACAGTTTTGGAAAGTTTCCTTTGACAATTTTTTTCTTGATGAAACATAGCGCCTGTTAAGAAAGTGCTGAAAAAAGTTTCCTTGACAATTTTTAGCTAAGAGAAAGGTTGTTTTAGTTAAGAACAGTGTTGAACGAGGCTATTTCTGACTATTTTTAGTTGACTGGATAATAAGTTTAGTTGAGAAATGACGAAAGTGACTATGTTTTTAGTTGATTGGTGAAAGATTTTTTAGTTAAGGAACGTTAGATAACATGTAAGGGGAAAAACCTAGAGAACATATGGGGAACATGGCAAAGAACATATGTAAGAAAAGTTGATGAATACAGTGAACATGCTGGGAATATGAACTTACAGAGAACATGAAAACATGATAAGGAGAATAGGGATTACAAAGAATGAACAATGGACTTGTGAAGAACATGGAGAATATGACAAAAGAATGTAGAAAACATGTAAGTGAAGGTGAAAAACGAAGTGATCTTGTGAGGAACATGAACTTGTAGAGGAACATGAATATTGACAAAGAACACAAAATATGGAAGTTAGCATGAATATTGAGTATAAAAGTTGTAAAGAGAACATGTGATGAATATGAAAACATAGAAAATATGACTAGAATTTGTAGAGAACATAATGAGACTAAGAGAAAGATTACATAAAAAATGGAGATACTTGTGAAAATATGAACTGAATGGGACTGTGAACATTTGAAGAACATGGAGTGAACACGGATGAGAATACGAAGAACACAGTGAATATAGAGAAAATATGCAAATACAGTATGATTATTGAAGGTTTTGATACGTTGGGGATGAGAAGGTAAGGGAGGGAAAGGGTAAGAGTTAAGCTGGAGACGGACTTGATCGAAAATATTTATGTCTGATGATCTAAGGTTGAGGGAATGGAGCTTGGTTAATGCCCTGATTAATTTTACTACGTTAGAAAATAAGGTGATCTTAAATCTTAGGATGATTTAGTTGGAAATAAAGAACTTGTACAAAATGAACTAAGCTGGGGCACAAGAGTTGAAACTTGATAACTGAACTGGTTTTTATTTACTATGTCTGAAAATGTAGTTGGGTGATTTGGACTGATAGTAATGAATTTACAGGAGTGAACTTGGACAGAGGACAAGAGCTAGAGTTTTATAATTGTTTTCATCATATTTACTATGTCTGAAATACAGAGGGTAAAAATTTCGGGGAAATTGATGGTTTATTTACAAAGACTTGAGGGTGGAAGAGGGTGGGGGACGAGAGCTGGAGCTCAGTAACTGACTTGATCTTATTTACTAACTTTGAAGTATGTCTGCTTTTAATTTTAGGGAAATTGATGGGTTATTTACAAAGATACGAAAGAGAATTAAGGCGGGGACGAGAGCTGGAGCTCGATAACTGACTTGATTTTATTTACGGTGTCTGAAATACAGAGGGTAAAAATTTAAGGGAAATTGATGGTTTATTTACAAAGATACGAAAGAGAACTAAGGCGGAGGACAAGCGCTGGAGCTTGGTAACTGTTTGATCTTATTTACGGTGCCTGAAATACAGAGGGTAGAAATTTCAGGGAAATTGGACTGATACTAACGAAGATACGAGAGAGAGCTAAGGCGGAGGACAAGAGATGGAGCTTGGTAACTGTTTTGATCTTATTTATGGTGCCTGAAATACAGAGGGTAAAAATTTCAGGGAAATTGGACTGATACTAACGAAGATACGAGAGCGAGCTAAGGCGGAGGACAAGCGCTGGAGCTTGGTAACTGTTTTGATCTTATTTATGGTGCCTGAAATACAGAGGGTAAAAATTTCAGGGAAATTGGACTGATACTAACGAAGATACGAGAGAGAGCTAAGGCGGAGGACAAGCGCTGGAGCTTGGTAACTAAATTACTGTATTGAACTACATTTGAAATATGATTATTTTTAAATTTTAGAGGGATTGGAATGATAGTATTCATTATACGACAGGGGACTAAGGTGGGGGAACGTGAGCTAGAACATGCTTACTAACATGATTTATTTGTGTAAAACTGACTTGCTTAATGAAAAGGAGCAAACATACGATGTTGGAAAATAGTTGAACTGAACTGAATGAAAGGAGAGAGAGAGAGAGAGGAGGGACGGTCCAGATATTATGAAGAAGATAAGATAAGATAAGAGCCGACTGGCTGGCCGGGCGTAAGGTAAATAAAGGTGACGCGAGAGATTGCGAGGTAAGGGGGGAGGGAGGGGGGTGTGATGTACGAAACCCTGAAAACCATGACTTACACAGGTGATTTTCTAAATTTATATGAATAACTAAGGCTTACATAGACGATTTTTCTAAGTTGAAAACATGTAAAACATGTCCGTAGAGTTCTCCTGGAAACCCTAAAGCGCTACATACGTTACTTGAATTTGTCCCATAAGGCCTTAACAAACTTTTAAGTCTCGGAAATTATTTTTCTCATAAGAACTTTAACAAACTCGTATGACATTATTTTTCATTATAAGAATTCCCTAATTCAAAATCTGTGACTCCCCAAATTCACCTGAAAACCCTGGCAGTCCAGGAGCCCTTTTTTTCCCAGATCTCTTAACAAACTTCTATGACATTATTTTCATCATAAGAACGCTTAACAAACCTCTAAAATCTCAGAAATTACTCCCTCATAAGAATTCCTTAATTCCAAATCTGTGACTAGCCAAATTCGCCTGAAAACCCTGGCAGTCCAGGGGCCCTTTTTCTCCCAGAAAAAAAAAGGGCCGCTGGACTGCGCAGTCCACAGGGGTCCTCTCCCAAAAAAAAAAAAAGGGCCTGTGGACCGCCAACCCTACTACTGCTAGGGGTGGCAGTGTGGTTGGTGCCAGTGGTGGCAGTGTCGTGGTGGTCCCAGGGGTGGCAGTGTCGTGGTGGTAGTGCCAGGGGTGGCAGTGTCATGGTGGTGCCAGGGGTGGCAGTGTGGTGGTGGTGGTGGTGATGCCAGGGGTGGCAGTGTCGTGATGGTGGTGGTGCCAGGGGTGGCAGTGTGGTGGTGGTGGTACTAGGGGTGGCTGAGTGGTGGTGGTGGTGGTCACAGGGGTTGCAGTGTGGTGGTGGTGGTGCCAGTGGTGGCAGTGTGGTGGTTGGGGTGGTGGTGCCAGTGGTGGCAGTGTGGTGGTGGTGGTGCCAGGGGTGGCAGTGTGGTGGTGCCAGGGGTGGCAGTGTGGTGGTGGGGGTGGTGGTGCCAGTGGAGGCAGTGTGGTGGTGGTGGTGCCAGGGCTAGCAGTGTGGTGGTGCCAGGGGTGGAAGTGTGGTGGTGGTGGTTACAGGGGTGGCAGTGTTTAGGTGGTGGTGCCAGGGGTGGAAGTGTGGTGGTGCCAGGGGTGGCAGTGTGGTGGTGCCAAGGGTAGCAGTGTGGTGGTGCCAGGGGTGGCAGTGTGGTGGTGGTGGTGCCAGGGGTGGCAGTGTGGTGGTACCAACGGTGGCAGTGTATTAGTGGTGGTGCCAAGGGTGGCAGTGTGGTGGTGGGGGTGGTGGTGCCAGTGGTGGCAGTGTGGTTGTGGTGGTGCCAGAGGTGGCAGTGTGGTGGTGCCAGTGGGGGCAGTGTGGTGGTGCCAGTGGTGGCAGTGTGGTGTTGGTGGTGCCAGGGGCGTCAGTGTGGTGGTGGTGGTGCCAGGGGTGGTAGTGTCGTGGTGGTGGTGCCAGGGGTGGCAGTGTGGTGGTGGGGGTGGTGGTGCCAGTGGTGGCAGTGTGGTTGTGGTGGTGCCAGGGGTTGCAGTGTGGTTGGTGCCAGGGGTGGTAGTGTCGTGGTGGTCCCAGGGGTGGCAGTGTCGTGGTGATGGTGGTGGTGGTACCAGGGGTGGCAGTGTCGTTGTGGTGGTGGTGGTGCCAGGGATGGCGGTGTCGTGGTGGTGGTGGTACCAGGGATGGCAGTGTCGTGGTGGTGGTGGTAGTGCCAGGGGTGGCAGTGAGATGGTCGTTGTGGTGGTGCTAGGGGTGGCAATGAGATGGTGGTGGTGGTGGTGCCAGGGGTGGCAGTGTGGTCGTGGTGGTGGTGCGAGGGGTGGCAGTGTGGTGGTGGTGGTGGTGGTGGTGCCATGGGTAGCAATGTGGTGGTGGTGGTGGTGCCAGGGGTGGCAGTGTGGTGGTGGTGGTACAAGGGTTGGATGTGTGGTGGTGGTGGTGCCAGGAGGTGGCAGTGTGGTGGTGGTGCCAGGGAATGCAGTGTGGTGGTGCCAGTGGGTAGCAATGTGGTGGTTGTGGTGGTAAAAGGGGTAGAACTGTGGTGGTGGTGGTGCCAGGGGTAGCAGTGTGGTGGTGGTGTTGCCAGGGGTGGCAGTGTGGTGGTGGTGGTGCCATGAGTGGCAGTGTGGTGGTGGTGCCAGGGGTGGCAGTGTCGTGGTGGTCCCAGGGGTGGCAGTGTCGTGGTGGTGGTGGTGGTGCCAGGGGTGGCAGTGTTGTGGTGGTGCCAGGGGTGGCTGTGTAGTGGTGGTGGTTTTGCAAGGGGTGGCAGTGTGGTGGTGCCAGGGGTGGCAGTGTGGTGGTGGTGGTACCAGGGGTGGCTGTGTGGTGGTGGTGCCAGGGGTGGCTGCGTGATGGTGGTGGTGGTCACAGGGGTTGCAGTGTGGTGGTGGTGGTGGTGGATCCAGGGGTGGCAGTGTCGTGGTGATGGTGCCAGGGGTGGCAGTGTGGTGGTGCCAGGGGTGGCAGTGTGGTGGTGGTGGTGCCAGGAGCGTCAGTGTGGTGGTGGTGGTGCCAGGGGTGGCAGTGTGGTTGGTGCCAGGGGTGGCAGTGTCGTGGTGGTACAAGGGGTGGCAGTGTCGTGGTGGTGGTGGTGCCAGGGGTGGCAGAGTGGTGGTGGGGGTCGTGGTGCCAGTGGTGGCAGTGTGGTGTTGCTGGTGCCAGAGGTGGCAGTGTGGTGGTGCCAGTGGTGGCAGTGTGGTGTTGATGGTGCCAGGAGCGTCAGTGTGGTGGTGGTGGTGCCAGGAGCGTCAGTGTGGTGGTGGTGGTGCCAGGGGTGGCAGTGTGGTTGGTGCCAGGGGTGGCAGTGTCGTGGTGGTACAAGGGGTGGCAGTGTCGTGGTGGTGGTGGTGGTGCCAGGGGTGGCAGTATGGTGGTGGGGGTGGTGGTGCCAGTGGTGGCAGTGTGGTTGTGGTGGTGCCAGAGGTGGCAATGTGGTGGTGCCAGTGGTAGCAGTGTGGTGGTGCCAGTGGTGGCAGTGTGGTGTTGGTGGTGCCAGGGGTGGCAGTGTCGTGGTTGTCCCAGGGGTGGCAGTGTCGTGGTGGTGGTGGTGGTGGTGCCAGGGGTGGCAGTGTCGTGGTGGTGGTGGTGGTGCCATGGATGGCGGTGTCGTGGTGGTGGTGGTGCCAGGGGTGGCAGTGTCGTGGTGGTGGTGGTGCGAGGGGTGGCAGTGTGGTGGTGGTGGTGCCATGGGTAGCAATGTGCTGGTGGTGGTGGTGCCAGGGGTGGCAGTTTGGTGGTGTTGGAGGTGCCAGGGGTGGCAGTGTGGTGGTGGTGGTACAAGGGGTGGATGTGTGGTGTGGTGGTGGTGGTGCCAGGAGGTGGCAGTGTGGTGGTGGTGCCAGGGGATGCAGTGTGGTGGTGCCAGTGGGTAGCAATGTGGTGGTTGTGGTGGTAAAAGGGGTAGAACTGTGGTGGTGGTGGTGCCAGGGGTAGCAGTGTGGTGGTAGTGTTGCCAGGGGTGGCAGTGTGGTGGTGGTGGTGCCAGGGGTGGCAGTGTCGTGGTGGTGCCAGGGGTGGCTGTGTGGTGGTGGTGGTGGTGGTGAAAGGGGTGGCAGTGTGGTGGTGCCAGGGGTGGCAGTGTGGTGGTGGTGGTACCAGGGGTGGCTGTGTGGTGGTGGTGCCAGGGGTGGCTGTGTGATGGTGGTGGTGGTCACAGGGGTTGCAGTGTGGTGGTGGTGGTGGTGGATCCAGGGGTGGCAGTGTGGTGGTGATGGTGCCAGGGGTGGCAGTGTGGTGGTGCCAGGGGTGGAAGTGTCTTGGTGGTGGTGGTGCCAGGTGTGACAGTGTCGTGGTGGTGGTGGTGGTACCATGGGTGGCAATGTGGTGGTTGAGGTGCCAGTGGTGGCAGTGAGGTGCTGGTAGTGGTGATGCCAGGGGTGGCAGTGTCATGGTGGTGCCATGGGTGGCAGTGTGGTGGTGGTGGAGGTACCAGGGGTGGCAGTGTCATGGTGGTGCCAGGGGGGCAGTGTCGTGGTGGTGGTGGTGCCAGGGGGGCAGTGTCGTGGTGGTGGTGGTGCCTGG
>NC_091199.1:35007939-35077577 GCF_040958095.1 Procambarus clarkii
GTGTGGTCCCAGGGGTGGCAGTGTGGTGGTGGTGGTACCAGGGGTGGCTGTGTGGTGGTGGTGCCAGGGGTGGCTGTGTGATGGTGGTGGTGGTCACAAGGGTTGCAGTGTGGTGGTGGTGGTGGATCCAGGGGTGGCAGTGTGGTGGTGGTGGTGGTGCCAGGGGTTGCAGTGTGGTGGTGGTGGTGGGGGATCCAGGGGTGGCAGTGTGGTGGTGATGGTGCCAGGGGTGGCAGTGTGGTGGTGGGGGTGCCAGGGGTGGCAGTGTGGTGGTGGTGGTGCCTAGGGGTGGCAGTGTGGTGGTGTCAGGGGTGGAAGTGTCGTGGTGGTGGTGGTGGTGGTACCATGGGTGGCAGTGTGGTGGTGGAGGTGGTGCCAGTGGTGCCAGTGGTGGCAGTGTGGTGGTGGTGGTGCCAGAGGTGGCAGTGTGGTGGTGCCAGTGGTGGCAGTGTGGTGTTGCTGGTGCCAGAGGTGGCAGTGTGGTGGTGGTAGTGTGGTGTTGGTGGTGCCAGGCGCGTCAGTGTGGTGGTGGTGGGGCCAGGGGTGGCAGTGTGGTTGGTGCCAGGGGTGGCAGTGTCGTGGTGGTCCAAGGGGTGGCAGTGTCGTGGTGGTGGTGGTGGTGGTGCCAGGGGTGGCAGTGTCGTGGTGGTGCCAGGGGTGGCAGTGTGGTGGTGGTGGTGGTCACAAGGGTTGCAGTGTGGTGGTGGTGGTGGATCCAGGGGTGGCAGTGTGGTGGTGGTGGTGGTGGTGCCAGGGGTTGCAGTGTGGTGGTGGTGGTGGGGGATCCAGGGGTGGCAGTGTGGTGGTGATGGTGCCAGGGGTGGCAGTGTGGTGGTGGTGTTGCCAGGGGTGGCAGTGTGGTGGTGGTGGTGCCAGGGGTGGCAGTGTGGTGGTGTCAGGGGTGAAAGTGTCGTGGTGGTGGTGGTGGTGGTACCATGGGTGGCAGTGTCGTGGTGGTCCCAGGGGTGGCAGTGTCGTGGTGGTGGTGGTGGTGCCAGGGGTGGCAGTGCCGTGGTGGTGCCAGGGGTGGCAGTGTGGTGGTGGTGGTGGTGATGCCAGGGGTGGCAGTGTCGTGGTGGTGCCAGGGGTGGCAGTGTAGTGGTGGTGGTGGTGGTGCCACGGGTGGCAGTGTCGTGATGGTGATGGTGGTGGTGCCAGGGGTGGCAGTGTCGTGATGGTGGTGGTGCCATGGGTGGCAGTGTGGTGGTGGTGGTACAAGGGGTGGCTGAGTGGTGGTGGTGGTGGTCACAGGGGTTGCAGTGTGGTGGTGGTGGTGCCAGTGGTGGCAGTGTGGTGTTGGGGGTGGTGGTGCCAGTGGTGGCAGTGTGGTGGTAGTGGTGCCAGGGGTGGCAGTGTGGTGGTGCCAGGGGTGGCAGTGTGGTGGTGGGGGTGGTGGTGCCAGTGGAGGCAGTGTGGTGGTGGTGGTGCCAGGAGTGGCAGTGTGGTGGTGCCAGGGGTGGAAGTGTGGTGGTGGTGGTTCCAGGGGTGGCAGTGCTTAGGTGATGGTGCCAGGGGTGGCAGTGCTTAGGTGGTGGTGCCAGGGGTGGAAGTGTGGTGGTGCCAGGGGTGGCAGTGTGGTGGTGGTGGTGCCAGGGGTGGCAGTGTGGTGGTGGTGGTGCCAGGGGTGGCAGTGTGGTGGTGGTGGTGCCAGGGGTGGCAGTGTGGGGGTGCCAAGGGTTGCAGTGTGGTGGTGGTGGTGCCAGGGGTGACAGCATGGTGGTGGTGGTGCCAGGGGTGGTGGTGTGATACTAGGGGTGACAGTGTGGTGTCAGGGGTGGCAGTTTGATGGTGTTGATGACATTTGTGGTGGTGCCAGGGTTGGCAGTGTGGTAGTGGTGCCATGGGTGGCATTGTTGTTGTTCAAGGGGTGGCAGTTTGGTGGTGGTGCCAGGGGTGGCGTTGTGGTGTGGCCAGGGGTGGCAGTGTTAGTGGTGGTGGTGCCAGGGGTGGCCGTGGTGGTGCCAGGGGTGGCAGTGTCTTGGTGATGGTGGTGCCAGGGGTGGCAGAGTCGTGGTGGTGCTGGTGGTGCCAGGGGTGGCAGTGTCGTGGTGGTGGTGGTGCCAGGGGTGGCAGTGTGGTGGTAGTGATGGTGCCAGGGGTGGCATTGTGGTGGTGGGGGACAGGGGTGGCAGTGTGGTGGTGGGGGTGGTGGTGCCAGTGGTGGCAGTGTGGTGGTGGTTGTACCAGGGGTGGCGGTGTGGTGGTGCCAGGGGTGGCAATGAGGTGGTGGTGGTGGTGGTGCCAGGGGTGGCAGTGTGGTGGTGGTGGTGGTGGTGCAAGGGGTGGCGGTGTCGTGGTGCTGGTGGTGGTGCCAGTGTTGGCAGTGTCGTGGTGGTGGTGATAGTGCCAGGGGTGGCAATGAAACTCGGAAATTTGACTCTTGAGCGTCATTTTTGAGCCGAATTCTGGCTCTCTGAACCTATTTGCAGTTTCATATTATGACTTTTTATACCGAAAATATGCCAATTACTGAATCGGCGATGGGTCATATTTTACCCTAACCCCCTTGAAGTTTTCAAAATATCTAAAAACTCGGATATTTGACTCCTGAGCGTCATTTTTTAGCTGAATTCAGGATCTCTGCACCTATTTGCAGTCTCAAATTACAAATTTTTATAACAAAAATATGCCAGTTACTGAAAACGACGATGGGTCTTGTTTTGTCCAAACCCCTCTGCAGTGTTCAAAATATCTGAAATGTCTGAAATTTGACTCCTGAATGTCATTTTTGAGTCGAATTCTGGCTCTTTGCACCTATTTGCAATTTAAAATTCCTACCTTTTATGCCGAAAATATGCCAATTACTGAAAATGGCAATTGGTCATATTTTGCCCAAACCCTTGTGCAGTTTTCAAAATATCTGATATCGGAAATTTTACTCCTGAGTGCGTTTTTATAGTCGAATTCTGGCTCTCTGCACTTATTTGCAGTTTTGAATTATGACTTTTTATACCTAAAATATGCCAATTACTGAATCGGCAATGGGTTATATTTTGCCCAAACCCCCCCCCCCCCCCCCCGTAGTGACAAGGCTGTGACTCATACGTCAGGCTGCGAGCAGCCGCGTCTAACCGCCTGGTTGATCAGTCTAGCATCCAGGGGGCCTGGTCGACGACCGGGCCGCGAGGACACTAAGCCCCGGAAGCACCTCAAGGTAACCTCAAGGTAACCTGAAGGTAAGGTAGTTTTCAAAATATCTAAAATGTCGAAATTTGACTCCTGACCGTCATTTTAGAGCCGAATTCTGGATCTCTACACCTATTTGTAGTTTCAAATTCTTACCTTTTATTCCGAAAATATACCAATTACTGAAAACGGCTAATGGTCATATTTTGTCCAAACCAAACTGTAGGAAATTTCCAACACTAATACAATACTATTGTATTATAATAAATCAGTATTAAAATATACTATTTTTGGTAGTTACTAAAACTTACTATCAGTAATGTTCACATAAACTAACTATTATATCTGCATATGGATACTGGAATTCTTACGAAACCAAGCACCAGTATTGCGTCAGATTATATCTAGTTAAACACATTTATAGCCAGTGTGTTACAGAATTGAATGTGATTCTCTAAAATCATCAGTATTCCGTGTGATCATTATTTATGGATAACATAACTCCCAGATAATTCTAAATCGAGAGTTTTAGCTACAATTGTTATCAAGTAAGAAATTTACCGTCACACGTGAATGCCATGGAGAAAACTAAAATCTTCTCCATTTCTTGTTTACCACCATAAGACGAGAAAGTAATGATATTTAAATCCCTAGAATGACAACCCAGTCTTTATTAAAGTCTTTCAGCCACAATCGCGCGAAATAATATTATTCGTGATAAATAATTTCTGTGGTGAATGCGGGATGCGGGTTGAAGAGGGAAAGGAGACGCCATTGTGTGTGTGTGTGTGGTGTACTCGTGTTGCGGAATTGAGCAACAAAGGTCGTGGCGTCAGAGTCTGAGACACGTGACGTTGAGATTATCAGCAAGAATTACACTGATACTCAACCCAGAATGAATTATTATTGTTCTACGTGATCTGCAGTGCTCGGTCAACTAATAATGCGCCGATATTCAAGCCAAGCTATCTTGAGATGATTTCGGGGCTTTAGTGTCCCCGCGGCCCGGTCTCCACCCCCAGGAAGCAACCCGTGACAGCTGACTAACACCCAGGTTCCTATTTACTGCTAGGTAACAGGGGCATTCAGGGTGAAGGAAACTTTGCCCATTTGTTTCTGCCTCGTGCGGGAATCGAACCCGCGCCACAGAATTACGAGTCCTGCGCGCTATCCACCAGGCTACGAGGCCCTCTATCAACCATGTGTACGACATTGTGGAAGTTTGAGCCTGAGACGCGATACCGGCAGGCTTCAGCATAATTTGCACCTTTCGATAAGTATATAGTTTTTTTTGATGCATCATTAGAGATCGTATATGTCGTGGGCAGCCTGTCGTTATATATCGAACGACTACAAAAAAAACAACGTTAGTACCGCACTAATTTTTATTTTATATTTCATGAATATTGAGATTTAAGTAGCCTAATTCAATGCTACGTAATATCCCTTAAATTACAGCTTGTATGTAAGGAGTCAACGAGCTGTTACCTACATTCGTGTTATTCACCTCTAAGGGCTTCTACGAGGAATTCCTGAGATCACGAGGACGAGGCGTGAATGATGTCATAGAAATCGTCTTAAAGCTAAGACTTTTTGTACACATTTAATTACTCCAATTTTTGCTATTTGTTCATGATTCTATCTAATTGAATGCTTGCCATGTACACTGGAGATAATATGTGTTTATTTAGATGATTACTTTCTAATGCTAATAATCTCTTTAATTTCTGGTGGTAATCTCCTATTGATTCTTTAATATTTTGGTCACAATATTATTCATCAAACAATGAACTGATGTACGAACCACACTAGTTCCTAGACGTATATGAAGTTCTAGCAATACCCCCCCAATGTAGGTGTTTGAGGTTCTGACTTAAGTTAATTAACCATACTGCCCATTAATTATTTAAGTGATTATGCTTTCTAATATTTATCCATAGACACTGGTTCTTCCTTGTGTTTCTAATGATCACTTTTTATTAGTTTCCCTCTTTTCTTAAAAGTGGGTGGTCCTTCGTAATTGATTTCATTAATTTAATAATTAAATAAATTGAGTCAAGCCCAGATATCCCACATTATGGTCCTTATCTAACCGGATAAACATAAATATAAATATATACATACTAATAAGTAATAACTAATCATCGTGTGAAGTAGTCTAGACTAACCCCATTAATTAACCGTGTCTACTGACAGAGTAACACACAGGTTAGCCTAATTCACACCAATTCATTGCTACTTATACCTCATGTATAAGGTAGCACTCGTGGGACACAGTCAATTACCCACAACACTTAGACCTATACCTCATACCGAAGTAAGAATCTTTAGGTCACCAGGAGCAACAGCTCATAACTTTTATAACAATTCCACACTAACACCTACGTTAGAGTGGCCTCACCATCTAACTATTATTTATTTAGGTGGTAATGACATCCATCCTACTCGTCATCCAGGTGAGGTGATTAATC
The DNA here is from genome assembly GCF_040958095.1 of Procambarus clarkii. Classification (NCBI taxonomy): domain Eukaryota; kingdom Metazoa; phylum Arthropoda; class Malacostraca; order Decapoda; family Cambaridae; genus Procambarus; species Procambarus clarkii. Next base: position 35,013,537 of record NC_091199.1, read on the forward strand.
ACCTTAAAACCATAATTTCTTCATTTAAACTCATCAGCAAATTCGGTAGTATTCACATTAGTGGAACCTCGCCAACTGACTAATGATAATCGTTGGGGAGTAACACCAGAATATTACCAGAGAGCTGCCAAATACATAAACTTCAGGCTGAAAAAACGAGTACGATTGGATGTCACTTATATCCAATTTACAGCCAGACCATACAGACAAAACCTGGCAAGAGATGGTGTACACCTGTCAGGTGAGTCTAGGTCACATGTGGTTGACAAATTGATGAACACAATCAATTATCACAAACGGCTGTGGCTAGCAAGCCAAAATTAACTGTACATAATTGTTTTCACTTGTGTGTGCAAGTGGCACATTTCTATAAACTATAAAATCCAAGAAAAAAACAAAATACAGCACAACTATATATTCACATTACTGCACCACAATAATCTTTGCCAACCTTTATTAGGTAGGAATTTAGGCTATGATTGTGCTGAATTTGGCACAAACACAGACTAAATAAATTTGTAGTTTCTTAGGTAGAAATTCTCACGACTAGGCTTGAGCTAGTTAGTAGTACATATATTATTCATTTGTGCTGACCCTATCAAGGGTGGGATTAAACCTTAAGATAACTCTGATTAGAGTATATCCATATTATTTCTTCTTGTACTCATTATTTTGTGTGTTTACATTTTGAGTGCTGCTGAATGTTCACCATTACATCTAATGGTGATAAAGATGAACTAGCCGGACGAAAGTTAATGGTGAAGTTCAAGCACTACTCAAAATAATTAGTTATTTCTTGTTAGGTAGGTAAATTAACCTCTGAAAGAGGTGGTGTAGTCTATTCAAATATATTAGGCTATTAATATTGATATTAAACTCCATTGAATGAGTCAATATCCCAGTTATCTCAGTAACAACTATTTACTGTCAAACCAGCCTTTACCCACCATAATGGAAACGGCTGAGAAAATGAAAAGGACCCTCATCGGTCTGAAAGGTCATTTGACCCGACAGATTACTAAATGTCAAAATCTGTCACAACAGTCACCTGTTGACTACTTTGAATTAGAAGATTTACTTCAAATTGCTGAAAGCAAATTCGCCCATATTAAGCAACATATGAATCTGTATTTGACAGAACTTCACTCAACTTCTATAGGTAATAGTGAACTTGAGGATGTTGTAAATGACTTAGCCGAGTATGAAGATGATATACAGGTTAAGCTTCAACCCTTTAAAAAGCAAATTGCTAAAAACAAATTAACAATACCTTCTACTGCACATACAGATCCTGATGTCAAATTACCTCAAATCAACATACCCACATTCTCTGGTAACGAGAATGAAAGTTGGGATGATTTCTGGAGTAAATTCGTGGATGCAGTAGACTCTAAAGTCAACATCCTCAAACAACCAAATTCACTTATTTACAAGGCTTGTTACGAAATGAAGCCTTGAAAGTAATCTCTAATATAACACTGACCAGTGATGGTTACACCCTAGCTGTTCAATTGCTCAAAACCAACTACGATAACAAGGAGAGAACTATTACTGTCTTAGTTCAAAAATTACTAGATTTACCATCTGCTAATAATTCTACAGATTCTCTCCAAACTTTCAGGCTAGAGTTAGAATCTTTACTCAAGGCCTTAAGCCTTAATGTCCAAATTCAGACAGTTGAATGGATGACTGAAGTAGTTGTTAGGCGAAAATTGCCAAGAGAAACCTTAGATAAATTGTGTACTATGTACAATAAAACCTTTCTGACCTTGAAAGAAATTACAGAAGGTCTACATACCTTAGTCGAAAGACAAAGAGCCAACCAAGATGGGAAAAGTGTTTCAAACTTCTCTACTAACTCCCATCGTAACTCAGCTCATATTGACACTTCAGTCAAACCCAAAACGACTCTAAATAAGCCTAAAAAATTTAAACCTAGGACTGCTCCATCCAATGGAAAAGGGAGTGGTAATGTAGGTACTTATTCAGTATCTCCTTCTGGTGTAACCAATGACTTGTCTACTAAAGGGACAAAGTCAACCAGAGAGATAAGGTGTCTGTTCTGTAGTCAAGAACATGCCACCTACCAATGCACTGTTTATCCTAACTTTAATACCAGGATTAAACGGTTACAAGAAATACACAGGTGCACCAAGTGCATGGGCTCTCATGATCCCAGTAAATGTGTAGTGCAACTACGTTCATGCAGTAGATGCAACAAAGGTATACATCATTATGCCTTGTGTAGAAAAACTTCTACCCAATCCATGACAACTGGAGAGAATTCCACGAATTCTACCACAGTACAATATTGCAAGGTACATCAAGAAATAAATGTACTTGCTACTGAGTCAGGCAATAATACCACTCTGCCTACAGCTCAACTTAGATTAATTAACAGGAAATCCAGAGTTAACACTAGAGGTCCTTTCGACCAAGGATCACAGAAAACCTTCATTACACAACAATTAGTCGAGCAGTTAAAATTAAAAACTGCCAAAAGTGTGAGATTGAATATTTCTGGTTTCTTGACTAATAGTGGACCTCGTGAATACCAAGTAGTTAAGGTATTAGTGAGACTTGGATCTTCCACTAGTCCAATACAAGCGGTAATAGTAGACAAACTTCCTACAGACCTGCAGGTCACAGGATTAGCTCGCACTGCGAAATATCTTAAACGAAACTGCATGAGGCTAGCAGACTACAAAATAAATTCTGACTGCCTCACTGATGTTGGAAAACTTATAGGCGCTGACCATTATTATAAATTTATAACGGGATGCACCAGATAACACGGAATGAATTTGTTGTCATCTGCTGGAGGCAAATTGCTTACTGGACCGGTGCTTTTCCAACAAAATCCAGCGTCAACCAACCAACAATCTAACAATACAATAGTGGCGTGACTAGGCTTGGAACAGTCACCCCTACATTTCAGAGAAATATCTGAAGATATTGAGTCTGATCCACCTGTACATCGTCTGTGGGATTTAGACACTTTAGGTATTATCCCTGAACAAACAAGCCCTGATGATATGTGGATTTACCAGCAATATCTGGATACAGTTGTCTATAAAGATAAACAATACTGGGTGAGACTACCATGGAAGTTGAATCATCCACAACTTCCAGTTAATTATTTCATGGCAGCCTCACAATTACAGTCTCAATTAACACGACTGAAGAAGCAGCCAGCAAACTGAACATGTATCATCAACTAATCCAACAACAACTCAACAGTAAATTTATCGAGGTTGTTGATAATGATGACCGAAAAACAGGTCACTATTTACCTCATCACGCTGTGGTGAAAGATTCATTGACGACACCAATACGTATTGTCTTCAACTGTAGTGCTAAAGTGAAGCCAAACAGTGTGTCCTTGAATGAATGTCTCCAAACGGGACCTAGCCTAACACAAAGGCTACATGATGTGTTATTACGATTCCGTACTGGTATTTTTGCTTATACTGCTGATATCAGTAAAGCTTTCCTTAGAGTAGGTTTACAAGAGGAGGATCGTAATTACACCAAGTTTCTCTGGATTAAGGACCCACTGGATCCTAACAGTGATATCATAACTTATCGTTTTGCCTCAGTGCTATTCGGAGCGACTTCCTCCCCGTTTCTACTTCAAGCAACATTAGATACACATTTGAGGAAGTCAAATAGCCCTTATAAGGCAGAAATCAGTGACAACTTGTATGTCGATAAGTTCCAGGGAACTACAAATGATCAATCCAATTTGGTAGAAATCTACCATGAGGCTAACAGTGAGTTGTTAGGAGCCAATATGCCACTACAATCATGGACCTCAAATAATAAATCATTAAACCAGATAATCGAGAAAGAGTTTCCAGGTTATCAGGTACCTAATCAATTAAAAGTTCTGGGTGTGGAATGGAACACAAGTACTGACGAGATGAATGTCAAGTCAGTACAAACCGATAATTCATCCCTTACCATGAGAAAATTACTCTCGTATGTCAGTCAACCATTTGACCCTTTAGGCTTACTTAGTCCTATATTAATAAGGGGCAAACTCCTAATGCAGGAATGCTGGCAGAAACATATGGGATGGGATGATACGTTGCCAATTGAGTTGCAAGCTAAATGGCAGATACTCACAACAGATTTCAATCAGTTAAGTGTTTTGAAATTTCCTCGTAATGCTTCAGGACAAAACTTGCCCACAAATTTGCACGTTTTTTGCGATGCCTCTGGTAAAGCGTATGGCGCTGTATCCTACTTAGTCAATAGTGCAGAATCAATTTTGTTCACATCTAAAGCAAGAGTTGTTCCCATTAAGAAGAGATCTTTACCTCAAATGGAGTTAACTGCATTGCTGGTGGGAGTAAGATTGGCTCATTGCCTGACCAAGACACTCAATAATATCCACTTTGGTGAAATCGTCGTGTGGTCAGACAATGAGGCAGTCTTACAATGGGTAAGAAACAACAACAATAAAACTCCCTACGTTAGTAATCGTGTTAGGGAAATTTATGAATTATCTGCTGGATATAAATTCAGACATGTTCCCACTAAGGACAATCCTGCAGATTACTTATCTCGAGGATTGACACTAAAACAACTTATCAAGTCTTCAATGTGTCTTAATGGACCTTCATGGCTTATTAGTGGTCAGTGGGCCAAACAAAAGCCACAAGTCATAGTGACCAATATCACTACTCCCATGAAAGAACCAGAACCTCATCGAATCTTAGCCATTGATCCCCACAATTATTCTAACTTAAGTAAGTTATTAAGAGTGACAGCACATGTGTTTGACTTTCTTGCTAAGATAGGAATCAGACATAAGTTTCCCAATCCTATCCTCTACTGGATCAAACGTGCACAACAAGAGACGTATGGAAGTGAATATGAAAATCTTCCAGATAAATTAACCAAGTCTCTAGGTATCTGGTATGATACCAACACTCATAATATATTAAGATGTGGAGGACGTTTACTTCATGCCAAAATTGATCTGGATACAAAGAATCCAATCCTTCTACCACGTCACCACATCATTACCAAACTTCTAGTTTTACATCACCATCAATATGGTACTTTGCATGATGGAGTGTTAGACACTCTCACCGACCTTAGACAAAAATATTGGCTTCCTCAAGGTCGTCAAACAGTCAAATCAATTATTAAATTCTGTGTGATCTGCAAAAGATACGATGCTCGAGTGTGTCCTTATCCAGGACCTCCACCACTCCCTGAAGAAAGAGTAGTTCATCTTCGTCCCTTTGAGACCACTGGTGTCGATTACACAGGAGCCATACTTCTCACTGGCAATCCAGATAAGATACCAGTGAAAGCTTATATTTGCCTCTTCACGTGTGCTACCACGCGAGGCGTACATCTAGAAGTAACTTCGGACATGAGTGCTGAAGCCTTCATCCAAGCTTTTCGTAGATTTGCAGCTCGCAGATCCTGTCCCAAACTAATGATATCAGACAATGGTTCAAATTTTGTAGCAGGAGAAGCCTGTCTGCGAGAGGTATGGAATCATCCAGAAGTGCAGTCAGTCCTACAGAGACGACAATGCCACTGGAAATTTATAGCTCCCAGAGCCCCCTGGCAAAGTGGGTTCTACGAACGTATGATAGGAACTGTCAAGAAGTGTTTAAGGAAAACCTTGCATCGACAGAAAATTAGTTACTCCGAACTCCAAACTCTTGTCGTGGAAATCGAGGAGCGAGTCAACAATCGCCCATTAACATACCTATCAGATCATTTCTCACAGAGAGAACCTCTGAGTCCCTCACACTTAATACATGGAGGCCTGCTGAGCCCTCTAATACCTTTGGCAGAAGAGGACCCCGTCGACCCTTCACATGTAACCAGGAGTGACTTAGTAGAAAGTTACCAACATCTTTCAAGAGTAATTGAAAGGTGGAATGAGGTGTGGACTCGAGAGTACCTCACAGCTCTACGAGAGTACCACTACGGAGCTTCGAGTCCCTATAATAAAGTACAACTTAAACCAGGAGACCTAGTATTGGTTGACAGTGATGGACCAAGGTCCGAGTGGCCCATAGGCAAAATTGTTGCTATCCACCCAGATCACCAAGGCATCCTGAGAGTAGTCAAGGTTTTATGCCGAGGCAACACTACCCTAAAAACCTTAGAGAAGTTGGTACCTCTCGAATTAGCAGAACAAGAGTGGTTACCAGAACCAGCTTCACCAACAGTTTCCGAGGACAACAACTCTGATCCACCGAGCAACCAACCGCCCTACTAGAGCTGCTGCTCAACAATGCAAACGGAAACTACAAGCCTATTATAGCTCCGACCAAGAGCAAATAATTTCCCATCCAATTTAAGTGATCATGATGATACTGTGTTGTGATGTCAAGTAACAAATCGTTACAAGTCACAATGACCCAGAACATTCTCATCACAGTGGATTCTCAGTTACTTTAAATTGTATGATTTAAATCTTAATTTGTTGTATAGGCTATTAATAATGACATTATTTCGTCTAGAGTATCTGAGAGTTTACAAAACTTTAAGACTTAGTAACATAAACATTACATGTCATAGCGACACCAGTCCCACAGTTCATTGTAGGCTTTATTAGTCATTAACTTTAGATGATTTCCAATAACATGTTCCATTCAACATGAACTTCTTTGCAAGACTTAAGTTTCGGGCATGTCCTTGACAATTACGGGACATCCGTTATGTGTGTACTAACATACTAACATATTAACATTAATACTAACTTCGGGATAGGTATGTCAGTACTCAACATTGCACTGCGACCCGAGAAATCTCCCCCCGGAGTTATGTTCGAAATTTCCAACACTAATACAATACTATTGTATTATAATAAATCAGTATTAAAATATACTAATTTCAGTAGTTACTAAAACTTACTAACAGTAATGTTCACATAAACTATTATATCTGCATATTGATACTGGAATTCTTACGAAACCAAGCACCAGTATTGCGTCAGATTATATCTAGTTAAACACATTTATAGCCAGTGTGTTACAGAATTAAATGTGATTCTCTAAAATCATCAGTATTCCGTGTGATAATTATTTATGGATAACATAACTCCCAGATAATTCTAAATCGAGAGTTTTAGCTACAATTGTTATCAAGTAAGAAATTATCCGTCACGCGTGAATTTCATGGAGAAAACTAAAATCTTCTCCATTTCTTGTTTACCACCATAAGACGAGAAAGTAATAATATTTAAATCTCTAGAATTACAACCCAGTCTCTATTAAAGTCTTTCAGCCACAATCACACGAAATAATATTATTCGTGATAAATAGTTTCTGTGGTGAATGCGGGACGCGGGTTGAAGAGGGAAAGAGACGCCATTGTGTGTGTGTGTGTGTGGTGTACTCGTGTTGCGGAATTGAGCAACAAAGGTCGTGGCGTCAGAGTCTGAGACACGTGACGTTGAGATTATCAGCAAGAATTACACTGATACTCAACCCAGAATGAATTATTATTGTTCCACGTGATCTGCAGTGCTCGGTCAACTAATAACGCGTCGATATTCAAGCCAAGCAATCAACCATGTGTACGACATTGTGGAAGTTTGAGCCTGAGACGCAATACTGGCAGGCTTCAGCATAATTTGCACCTTTCGATAAGTATATAGTTCTTTTTTGATGCATCATTAGAGATCGTATATGTCGTGGGCAGCCTGTCGTAATATATGGAATGACTACAAAAAATCCAACGTTAGTACCGCACTAATTTTTATTTTATATTTCTTGAATATTGAGATTTAAGTAGCCTAGTTTAATGCTACGTAATATCCCTTAAATTACAGCTCGTATGTGAGGAGTCAACGAGCTGTTACCTACATTCGTGTTATTCACCTCTAAGGGCTTCTACGAGGAATTCCTGAGATCACGAGGACGAGGCGTGAATGATGTCATAGAAATCATCTTAAAGCTAAGACTTTTTGTACACATTTAATTACTCCAATTTTTGCTATTTGTTCATGATTCTATCTAATTGAATACTCGTCATGTACACTGGAGATAATATGTGTTTATTTAGATGATTACTTTCTAATGCTAATAATCTCTTTAATTTCTGGTGGTAATCTCCTATTGATTCTTTAATATTTTGGTCACAATATTATTCATCAAACAATGAACTAGTGCACGAACCACACTAGTTCCTGGACGTATATGAAGTTCTAGCAATACCCCCCCAATGTAGGTGTTTGAGGTTCTGACTTAAGTTAATTAACCATACTGCCCATTAATTATTTAAGTGATTATGCTTTCTAATATTTATCCATAGACACTGGTTCTTCCTTGTGTTTCTAATGATCATTTTTTATTAGTTTCCCTCTTTTCTTAAAAGCGGGTGGTCCTTCGTAATTGATTTCATTAATTTAATAATTAAATAAATTGAGTCAAGCCCAGATATCCCACACCAACTGCAGTTTTCAAAATATCTAAAATGTCGAAATTTGACTCTTGAGCGTCATTTTTGAGCGGAATTCTGGATCTCTGCACCTATTTGCAGTTTCAAATTAAGACATTTTTTTTACCGAAAATATGCCAATTACTGAAATGGAAGATGGGTCATATTTTGCCCAAACCCCCCCTGAAGTTTTCAAAATATCTAAAAACTCGGAAATTTGACTCCTGAGCGTCATTTTTGAGCGGAATTCAGGATCTCTGCACCTATTTGCCGTTTCAAATTACTACTTTTTATACCGATAATATGCCAATTACAGAAAACAGCAATAGGTCATATTTTGCCCAAACCCCTTTGCAGTTTTCAAAATATCTTAAATGTCTGAAATTTGACTCCTGAATGTCATTTTTGAGTCGAATTCTGGCTCTTTGCACCTATTTGCAATTTAAAATTCCTACCTTTTATGCCGAAAATATGCCAATTACTGAAAATGGCAATTGGTCATATTTTGCCCAAACCCTTGTGCAGTTTTCAAAATATCTGATATCGGAAATTTTACTCCTGAGTGCGTTTTTTTAGTCGAATTCTGGCTCTCTGCACTTATTTGCAGTTTTGAATTATGACTTTTTATACCTAAAATATGCCAATTACTGAATCGGCAATCGGTTATATTTTGCCCAAACCCCCCCCCCCCCCCCGTAGTGACCAGGCTGTGACTCATAAGTCAGGCTGCGAGCAGCCGCGTCTAACAGCCTGGTTGATCAGTCCAGCATCCAGGAGGCCTGGTCGACGACCAGGCCGCGGGGACACTAAGCCCCGGAAGCACCTCAAGGTAACCTCAAGGTAAGGTACTTTTCAAAATATCTAAAATGTCGAAATTTGACTCCTGACCGTCATTTTAGAGCCGAATTCTGGATCTCTGCACCTATTTGTAGTTTCAAATTCTTACCTTTTATTCCGAAAATATACCAATTACTGAAAACGGCTAAGGGTCATATTTTGTCCAAACCAAACTGCAGTTTTCAAAATATCTAAAATGTCGAAATTTGACTCTTGAGCGTCATTTTTGAGCGGAGTTCTGGATCTCTGCAACTATTTGCAGTTTCAAATTAAGCCTTTTTTTTTACCGAAAATATGCCAATTACTGAAATGGAAGATGGGTCATATTTTGCCCAAACCCCCACTGAAGTTTTCAAAATATCTAAAATGTCGGTAATTTGACTCCTGAGCGTCGTTTTTGAGCCGAATTCTGGCTCTCTGCACCTATTTGCAGTTTCAAATTAAGACATTTTATACCGAAAATCTGCCAATTACTTAATCCGTGATGGGTCATGTTTTGTCCAAACCCCCACTGCAATTTTTAAAATATCTGAAATGTCGGATATTTTACTCCTGAGCGTCATTTGTGAGCCGAATGCTGGCTCTCTGAACCTATTTGCCTTTTCATATTACGATTTTTATACATAAAATATGCCAATTACTCTAAACGGCGATGGAACATATTTTGCCCAAACCCCCTTGCAGTTTTCAAAATATCTGAAATGTCGGAAATTTGACTACTGAGAGTCATTTTTAAGCCGAAATCTGGCTTTCTGCACCTATTTGCAGCTTCAAATTATGACTTTTTAGACCGAAAATATGCCAATTACGGAAAACATCGATTTGTCATATTTTGCCCAAACCCAACTGCAGTTTTCAAAATATCTAATATTTCGGTAATTTGACTCCTGAGCGTCATTAATGCCAATTACTGAAAACGGTGATGAGTCATATTTTTTTCCAAATCCTCCTGCAGTTTTCAAAATTTTTTAAATGTCGGAAATTTGACTCCAGAGCGTCATTTTCGCGCCGAATTCTGGCTCTCTGCACCTATTTGCAGTTTCAAATTCCGACTTTTTATACTAAAAATATGCCAATTACTGAAAACGGCGATGGGTCATATTTCTCCCAAACCCCCCTGCAGTTTTCAAAATATCTAAAATGTCGGATATATGACTCCAGAGCGTCATTTTTTAGTCGAATTCTGGATCTCTGCTCCTATTTGCAGTTTCAAATTATTATTTTTTTACCAAAAATATGCCAATTACTGAAAAGGAATAAGGGTCATATTTTGCCCCCCTCCCCCTGCTGTTTTCAAAATATCTGAAATGTTGGAAATTTAACTCCTAAGCTACATTTTTGAGCCGAATTCTGGCTCTCTGCAATTATTTTCAGTTACAAATTACCATTTTTTTTTTACCGAAAATATGCCAATTCCTGAAAACAGTGATGTGTCATATTTTGCCCAAACCCCTGTACAGTTTTCCAAATATCTAAAAATGTCGGAAATTTGACTCCTGAGCGTCATTTTTGAGTCGAATTCTGGCTCTCTGCACCTATTTGCAGTTTCATATTCCGACTTTTTATACCGAAAATATGGCAATTACTGAAAACGGCGAAGGGTTATATTGTGTCCAAACCCACCTGTAGTTTTCAAAGTATCTAAATGTCGGAAATTTAAGTGATGAGCATCATTTTTAAGTCGAATTCTGACTCTATGCACGTATTTGCATTTTCAAATTACGACTTTTTTATACCAAAAATATGGCGAGAGAGAAAAATAGAGAGAGAGAGAGAGAGAGAGAGAGTGAGAGAGAGAGAGAGAGAGAGAGAGAGAGAGAGAGAGAGAGAGAGAGAGAGAGAGAGAGAGAGAGAGAGAGAGAGAGGTATGTGTCTTTGTGTGTATGGGAGGAGGTGGGAAAGAGGGAGGGGATGGTGCGGGTGTGTGGGGCGGATTAGAGTGGGAGGGTTATTGGTGGGTTTGGGCCCGATGGTTTGGAAGCTCAACAACACAACAGTGTTTACTGTTGGTGCTATGGTGGGAGGGTGATAGTAGGGGGGAGGGAGTTGCCTTGGTGCAGGGCGTAGTGTTTTTTTCACACTTGGGTGCCACAAACTAGTTCCCACATGAGCCGAATGTTTCCCTTGAGGTTCGTTTCCGTTTGTTAACTTATATCCAAGACTAACTATTAAAATGCAATAACACTGTACACCGTTTGACTGACTTTTTGAGAGGCCTTACCTTACCGCCAATTTAAAATATCCCACAGCACAAACAGGTGTTAAAAGTACTGTTGACAGTCTTGTTTACTCCTCGTAGGCCTGCTGGTCTCCATCCACGCCGCTGCCAGACGTAGGTTCCTCCAACTTGACGCTATATATCACCAGTAATCTGCTTCTTGTTCCCCTTAGCACCGATATAGTTCTAATGCTACACGTTTAGAATCCCTTCTTCATTATCCTATTCACTATTTGTTATGATCTTCACTATCACATCTAGTTGTGTACACTCTGACCATCAGTGGCCCACGTGCTTGTCCAGGCACTGATGTCGTACCGCTGATCTTGTCTAATTGCACTATCGGACACAATCCATAAATTTGCTAGTTTCTAATTGGTGTGTTGCACTTTGCATTATCACTGAACACTGAATTTCCCTCGTATCCTTCTGATGTCCCGAAATATGAAGCCTTATTGACGAGCGCGGCACGACGAGTCCACCTCCCATCGACCTCGAGATGTGTGTGTGTGTGTGTGTGTGTGTGTGTGTGTGTGTGTGTGTGTGTGTGTGTGTGTGTGTGTGTGTGTGTGTGTGTACTTACCTACTTGTGCTTGCGGGAGTTGAGCTCTGGCTCTTTGGTCCCGCCTCTACACCGTCAATCAACAGGTGTACAGGTTCCTGAGCCCATTGGACTCTATCATGTCTACACTTTAAACTCTGTATGGAGTCAGCCTCCACCACATCACTACCTAATGCATTCCATTTGTCAGCCACTGACACTAAAAAAAATTCTTTCTAATATTTCTGTCACTTATTTGTGCACTCAATTTCCACCTGTGTCCCCTAATGCGTGTGCCCCTTGTGTCAAATAGCTCTGTCTTTATCTACCCTGTCAATTCCTCTGAGAATCTTGTACGTGGTGATCATATCCCGCCTAACTCTTCTGTCTTCTAGCAACATGAGTTTAATTCCCGTAGTCTCTCCTCATAGCTTATACCTCTCAGCCCGGGTACTAGTCTAGTGGCAAATCTTTGAACTTTTTCCAGTTTAATGTTATGCTTGACTAGATATGGACTCCATGCCGGGGCTGCATACTCCACGATTGGTCTGACATAGATGGTATAGAAAGTTCTGAATGATTCCTTGGACAAGTGTCTAAATGCCGTTCTTATGTTAGCCAACCTGTTATAGGCTGCTGATGTTATCCTTATGATATGGGCTTCAGGGGACAGGTCTGGCGTGATATGACCCCCCCCCCCAGATCTTTCTTTCTCTCTCTCTGACTCTTGATGAATTTCATCTCCCAAATGATTCCTTGTAACTGGCCTTCTGGTCCCTACACCTATCTTCATTACATTACATTTGCTTGGGTTAAACTCTAACAACCATTTGTTCGACCATTCTTTAGTTTGTCTAGGTCTTCATGAAGCCTCAATTAGTCCTCCTCTGTCTTAATCCTTCTCATAATTTTGGCATCGTCAGTAAACATTGAGAGGAATGAGTCTTTACCCTCCGGGAGAACGTTTACGTATATCAGAAACAGGATAGGACCGAGTACAGAACCCTGCCGGACTCCACTGGTGACTTCATGCCAATCTGAGGTCTCACCCCTCAACCCGTTCTCGCAAATTTAATAAGTCAGTATTGACTTATTAAATATGTGCATAGGTGACATACTTAACATAATAGATACCCTTAAAAAGATTCATAGAAAACACCGACCTTACCTAACCTTGTTAGTATCTTAAGATAAGCATCTTATTGCTTCGTAATTACAATTATTACCTAACCTATAATAGGTATAGGTTAAGTAATAATTGTAATTACGAAGCAATAAGATGCTTATCTTAAGATACTAACAAGGTTAGGTAAGGTCGGTGTTTTCTATGAATCTTTTTAAGGGTATCTATTATGTTTAGTATATCACCTATGCACGTAGTTAATAAGTCAATATTAACTTTACGAATTTGCGAGAACGGGTTGCACCCCTCACTGTGACTCTTTGCTTCCTATTGCTTAGGTGTTCTCTTATACACTGTAGCACTTTACCAGTTACTCCTGCCTGTCTCTCCGGCTTATGTACCAGCCTCTTATGGGGGACTGTGTCAAAGGCTTTCCGACAGTCCAAAAAAAATGCCCTCCACCCAGCGTTCTCTTTCTTGCTTAATCTTTGTCACCTGATTGAAGAATTCTATTAAGCCTGAATGGCAAGATTTACCCTCCCTAAAAACCATGTTGACGATTTGTCACGAAGTCTCTTCTCTCCAGATGTGTTACTAGATTTTTTCTCATGATCTTCTCCATCACTTTGCATGGTATACAAGTTAAGGACACTGGCCTATAGTTCAGTGCCTCTTGTCTGTCACCCTTTTTGTATATTGCGACCACATTAGCGGCCTTCCAAATTTCTGGTAACATAGTGACCTACTATACACTATGGAGAGTGGCAAACAGAGTGCCTCTGCACACTCTTTCAATACCTATGGTGAGATACCGTCTGGACCAACAGCCTTTCTCACATCCAGATCCAACAGGTGTCTCTTGACCTCATCTCTCGAAAATTGGAACCATTCTAAGGCCGCCTGGTTTACTGCCCCCTCTCCTAGTACAGTGACCTCACCATATTCTATTGTGAAGACCTGTTTGTTTTCCTCCTGATGTGGCTGTGGAGTAGCTTTGGATCATTTATATCATTTTCATAATTTTTCTCTGCTTCCCTTCTCACACTAACATACTCATTCCTGGTTCTCTGGTATCTCTCTCTGCTTTCTGGTGTTGTTATTTTCGAAGTTCCTCCACGCCCTTTTGTTCAGTTCCTTTGCTTCCATACATGCCCTGTTAAACCATGGATTCTTCTTTTGCTTCTCAGATATTTCCCTTTGAGCCGGGATAAACTTGTTTACTGCCTCCTGACACTTTTGGGTGACATAGTCCATCATGTCTTGTACAAACTTAGCTCTGAGGTCTGTGTCCCATGGTATATCCCTTAAGAAACTTCTCATCCCCTCATAATTCCCCTCTCGGTTTGCCAGCTTTTTGTTTTCTAGTTCTTTTTTGGGGGAGATAAGTCCTAGCTCTACCAAGTATTCAAAGATCAATACACTGTGATCACTCATTCCCAAGGGAGCTTCCATCTTAACTTCCCTTATATCCCACTCATTGAGGGTAAATATCAGATCAAGCATAGCTGGTTCATCCTCCCCTCTCATTCGTGTCGGTCCCTTGATGTGTTGGCTTAGAAAGTTTCTTGTTGCTGCATCCAGCAGCTTAGCTCTCCATGTATCTGGTCATCCATGCGGGTCTCTGTTCTCCCAATCTATCTTCCCATGGTTGAAGTCCCCATGATTAGTAGTCCATATCCATTCCTACTAGCGAGAGGCGCTGTTCTCTCTATTAAGTTAATGGTGGCCATGTTGTTTCTATCATATTCCTGTCTGGGTCTTCTGTCATTTGGTGGCGGGTTATATATGACTGCGTCTATAATTTTTTGTCCTCCAGTTGCCATTGTACCTGTTATGTAGTCACTGAAACCTTCACAGCCCTGAATAACCATCTCCTCAAAATCCCAGCCTTTTCTTACCAACAGAGCTACACCACCACCTCCTCTTCCTTCTCTCTCTTTCCTCACAACACAGTAGTCCTGTGGAAACACTGCATTTGTTATGGTTTTCGTTAGCTTTGTTTCTGTGAGTGCTATTATGTCTGGGTTTTCTTCAAGTATCCATTCTCCAAGTTTATTTGTTTTATTTGTAATCCCATCTATGTTAGTGTACATTGCCTTGAGAGTCACTTTCTTATGTCCCTTCTCATGTTCCCTTCTTGGTGAGCGTTTGGCTGATAGGGGAAGCTGTTCCATGGGCATGAGGATTTGTAGGGTGGGTAAAGGGGTCGCAGAGAATACTGGAGTGAGGGGGGTCAAGTGAAGGGGTGACAGGGAGGGTATGGGATGAAGGGGGGAGGGAGGACAGTAGGGGAAAGGGGGGAAGGGGGACATGGTGGGAGTAGGGAAGGGGTAACAGAGTTGGAGTGGGTTGAGGGGGGAGGGAGAGTTAGCTGAACATTTGAGTAGGGGCAGGGAGGGTTCGGGGTAGGGGGAGGTTTCTATGCAGAGGAGGGTGGTGGAGTTGCCCTCCCCTCTGGTGTTACTGGGTTGCTGGTTGTGGGGGTAACCCCCTCACCCCTGGGAATGTTGCGTTGGGAGCTGTGTTCTCCTGGTTTTCTCCTCTTGCCCTGCGCTTCTTCCTTGCTTCTGTAGCCATGGCTCTCTCTTTCCTTGTCATGTCCCTCTGGAGAAATACTTTTTTTGAATTCTCCCA
Organism: Procambarus clarkii; assembly: GCF_040958095.1. Taxonomy (NCBI): domain Eukaryota; kingdom Metazoa; phylum Arthropoda; class Malacostraca; order Decapoda; family Cambaridae; genus Procambarus; species Procambarus clarkii. The sequence continues at coordinate 35,029,308 of NC_091199.1, forward strand.
CATATTGCAGGCGGCTCTTCCTTGTTAGAATTTTATCCTTTGTGGCCTCGTTTGCAAACACTCTCTTTAACACATGGTCTCTGGCCTTGTTGTACCAGCCCATCCTGAAAACCTTCTAAATTCTATCTTCAGTCCCTTCCATCTCAAGCCTCCTTAGTATTTCATTCGCTGCTGCTCCGTCCTTATCATTCCTTTCTGTCTGATTGGAGCCTTACTGCTCTTCAATACCCACAGTTACCACTGATTTTTTTCTTTCCAGCAGTTGCCTAGTGACCTTTGCTGCTTCCTGTGAGGTGGCTGCTTTCATGGCTACTTCCCTCATTGTGAACATTACTTCCTTGTTCTTTTTTAGCATTTCTGAGAATGTTGCTTGTTCTATGGCAGTCCCTTCTAATGTACCATTTTCATCTTCTCTTTGAATGATTATCTGAGCCTCTGTCTCAGTATTGTCCTCTTTAAGGGTTTTAATCTCCTCTTTTGCTGCTGTCAGCTCACTTTGCAGGTTGCTTATTGTATTATTCATTTCCTGCATCTCCCTTCTGATATCCTCCAAAACCTGGGCAAACACTTCCTTCATTTGGTCACATTGACTTTTCCCTGTTCCCTGGAAGTCCTCGCTGCAATGTTTGTCCCTGTTCCAACTATGTCTTAAAAAGGTTGGGGGGGGGGGCAACATCTCGTACACACACACACAGACTGTGTGTGTGTACGTGCATGTCTGTGTGCACACATGTGTGTGTGTAAGCGTGTGTGTGTGTAAGTGTGTGTGTGTGTGTGTGTACTCACCTATTTGTGCTTGCGGGGGTTGAGCTTTGGCTCTTTGGTCCCGCCTCTCAACTGTCAATCAACTGGTGTACAGGTTCCTGAGCCTACTGGGCTCTATCATATCTACATTTAAAACTGTGTATTGAGTCAGCCTCCACCACATCACTGCCTAAAGCATTCCATCCGTTAACTACTCTGACACTGAAAAAGTTCCTTCTAACGTCCCTGTGGCTCATGTGGGTACTCAGTTTCCACCTAAATCACCTTGTTCGCGTCCCGCCAGTGTTGAATAGTTTATCCTTGTTTACCCGATCGATTCCCCTGAGGATTTTGTAGGTTGTGATCATGTCTCCCCTTACTCTTCTGTCTTTCAGTGTCGTAAGGTGCATTTCCCCCAGCCTTTCCTCGTAACACATGCCTCTTAGTTCTGGGACTAGTCTAGTGGCATACCTTTGGACTTTTTCCAGTTTCGTCTTGTGCTTGACAAGGTACGGGCTCCATGCTGGGGCCGCATACTCCAGGATTGGTATTACATATGTGGTGTGCAAGATTCTGAATGATTCCTTACACAGGTTCCTGAACGCTGTTCTGATGTTAGCCAGCCTCGCATATGCCACAGACGTTATTTCTTTTTACGTGGGCTTCAGGAGACAGCTTTGGTGTGATATCAACTCCTAGATCTTTCTCTCTGTCTGTTTCATTAAGTACTTCATCTCCTATTCTGAATCCTGTGTTTGGCCTCCTGTTTCCACTGCCTAGTTTCATTACTTTGCAATTACTCGGGCTGAACTTCAACAGTGTGTGTGTGTGTGTGTGTGTGTGTGTGTGTGCGTGTGTGTGTGTGTGTGTGTGTGTACTCACCTATTTGTTCTTGCGGGGGTTGAGCTCTGGCTCAACTTTTTTTACTTCTTCTTCCCCCCCCCCTACCCCAAGCCCTCATTTCACACCCTCCCTCCCCCTCCTCCCTCTCTCTCACTCTATCTCTATCTTCCCTCTCTCAATCCTTCCCATCATCCTTCTTGATGCTTGCTTCCCATGCTTGATCTGATATTTACCCTAAATGAGTCGGATATAAGGGAAGTTAAGTTGGAAGCCCCCTTGGGAATGAGTGATCATAGTGTATTGAGCTTTGAGTACCTGGTTGAGCTAGGAATTATCACCCCCAAAAAAGAACTGGGAAACAAAGAGCTGGCGTACCGAAAGGGAAACTATAAAGAGATGAATAAATTCCTATGGGATATACATTGGGACACAGAACTCGGAACCAAGTCCGTACAAAACATGATGGACTATGTCACCCAAAATTATCAGGAGGCTGTAAGCAGGTTTGTCCAGCCCGACAGGAAAAAACAGAGAAGCAAAGGAAGAATCCGTGGTTTAATAGGGAATGTATGAAAGCAAAGGAGCTGAACAAAAGGACATGGAGGAACTTCCGTAATAACAGAACACCAGAAAGTAGAGAGAGATACCATAGAATCAAGAACGAGTATGTCAGTGTGAGAAGAGCAGCTGAGAAAAGGTATAAAAATGATATAGCTAATAGAACCAAGACCGAACCAAAGCTACTACACAGTCACATCAGGAAGAAGACAACAGTGAAGGAACAGGTGATGAAACTTAGCGTGGGCGAGGATAGGTGCACAGAGATTGACAAAGAGGTGTGTGAAGAACTCAGCAAAAGGTTCCAGGAGGTCTTTACAATAGAACAGTGAGAAGTCACAGCGCTAGGAGAGGTGGCAGCAAACCAGGACCTTGATTCAGGAAGCTCTGTGTATTTCTTCGTAAGTGGGTTTGCTACGAAGGTTCCTAAGTGTGCCCTAAGAAGAGGCTTAGGTGCAATTCAATAACGTCCACTTAGGAAGAAAATTGTTGGTTCACCTGCGTGCCGATAGAGGTCACTACTGTGTTTCGTTTGGCCAATCAGAGAGCAGCAACATTCTTCATATTGAAGATTTAGCGCTGGCTTATCGGAGCTCTACTGCCTCCTATTTACGTCGAATTTTCTTATAAAATTAGTATATTTCGAAGTAAAACAATGTTTTTTCAACTTCTACAGCCAGCACCAACATTGTAGTAAACAAATATGTTACATTTGTTGTTTACCTACGTAATTCTAAGAGATACTGTGTAGCTGTCCGTGTTGCTCGGAAGATGCGTTGACAATTATTGTATATATTTACTGAATTTACCCAAGGGCCACTAACTATCTAGTGGCCTCGAAAAGGACAGAAAGCCGGCGGCTTGTTAAAGAGCCCGCCAATTGTCTTAATGATATTTTTTAGCTGGAATTTGGCATTTACGGCTTCAGCGGGAAGGCGGTTCCATGAGTTTATAGCCCTCTTGGTGGAAAAAAAACATCTGTTTTCAGTCCTACTTGAGAGAACATACTCTCCAACACTATATCTATGATTGCCCTGTTATCAGTGACTTCATACTAAATGGTATGAGGTATTTTGAGCTCTGTAATTACTCCATACACTCAGGAATATTGGAAGATATTCTTGTGCTGCACACAGATTTTGCCAGTGGAGGCTAATAGATCAGCATTAAGTATTTTGTTCTCTCCTAATTCCATGTATGACTGGCCAATCTGTGAGGTGAGGATGTTGGATGAGCTTGTAGCTGGTTTTTGATCTACACTGTGTGGTCCTTTATACAGAATAGGGAAGCAGCACATTGCTGTGTATACCTAAACATGTTTAAAAATACATTGTTTGAGAGGAGTCTGGTAGAAACTGGTAAGAGTAATTATAATATAATGTTTCCATGATTCAGTGCTTACCTCTTGTGAAAATTGCTTAGAGTTGTTTAGTCAGAGTTGATTTGTTTCTTGTATTGAGGCTGGTATTTTTTAAATTGCTTCCATGTAGAGTATGTCTAACCATCCTGTGAGATGGGAATATTAGATAAACTTATAGCTAGTTTTTTATCTACACTGTGTAATATTCCATATAGAATAGGGTAGCAGCACATTGCTGTGTATACCTAATCTTCTCAATAAAAAAATCAGTAATAAAGATTTTAAATTATAGTTTGTATTATTACAAATTCAGTACTGTATTATCCTTATTAAATCATGTTGACCATGGATCATTAAGATCTCAAAGTCACTGATACTCATAGCATTTCGGGCAAGGTGTGGGGGAAAAAACACAGACTAAAACATAATAGTAATCGGGATTAGGTATAAATTGTGTTGAAAGAAGGAATAAAAAATACAAAAAGGGGGGTTAACATAGCATAAATCAGCAATCGCACACGTTGGTGAACAGCGTTGTTTAAAAAATAGCAAGACTTGGGTTGACATTTAGGAGGTAAGTTAGGTTACATGGTGTTAATTAGGCAGTACTTGGTTTAACTCTTAAACTGGTTGAGAGAGGTACAGCCTTTGACATGATTCGGGAGGTCATTCCACATTCTGGGTCCCTTGATTTGTAGAGCACTTCTAGTTTGGTTACACACAGCCAAATTGAGTAACAGGAAGAGGTCTTGGACACAAATTTGTTCCATGCGAAATGTAGAGGAATCAGCTGAGTATTCCTCAAATAAAATAAGTTGCCTCAGCTTATAAGGTAAATAAAATAAGCATTTCTCAAATAAGTAGCTGCCTCACCTCACTGCCTTACTGCTACATAGCCTTCCCGGCATGGTGCCTTCTTTTGATAATTACTTGTTCCACACCCAAATTGTATAACAGGAAGAGGTCTTGGACCCCTACTTCCCTCTCTCTTTTTTAATAATCTATATAGTCATAAATATAGCTTTAAGTATTCAATGAATAAAGTTTTTGACATTTTTACCCTTCTCCTTACCTAACATCATTTGTGCAGCATATTTTTATTTTATGTCTCACCCAGATTTAATTTCAAAATAAAACCAAACTAAATAAATTAGAAATGGGTATGTATAGCTAAGGTACACCCTTACTACTAGGTGAACAGGGGCATTTGGTGATAGTAAATGATCCCATCAGGAAGGGCTCATCACCTTCTCTCATATTTCATGTTCACCAGTGTTTATTTACTTAATAACTACGGGTATAATATCTTGCTATTATAAAACTAATTCTACTATCATAAAAGACATATTTACTTTAAGTTTCAAGCAGAGAATGCATATATAACTAACACGAAGGACTCCTCTTCACTAGATTCAATTTTTATAAGCTTTTGTTTATGTGCCAAAATCTTAAAAAAAATCCCAGTGTTATGTAGTAGAGAAAAATTGAGTTATATCCAGTTTACATAAAGCTACGAGTGGTCGAAACCACACTTCGATCCCGGAATGAACTTACGAAGGTTTTTCCACTTTGTGTAGCTACCTGAATACCGCCGTAGCCGCCACGAAGGCGCTAAGAAGGAAAACATTCGTAGCTATGAGGAAAAACCTTCGTAAGTACCTTCCTGAATCCGGCCCCAGGTGACCTTGGATAGGTTCGAAATTACAAGAGATGAGGTCAAGAAGCACCTATTGGAGCTGGATGTGAGAAAAGCTGGTTGGCCGGACGGAATCTCACCATGGGTATTGAAAGAGTGTGCAGGAGCACTTTGCTTGCCACTCTCCATAGTGTATAGTAGGTCACTGAAAACGGGAGATCTACCAGAAATATGAAGACTGCTAATGTACTACAAAAATACAGTATATAAAAAGGGTGACAGACAAGAGGCAGTGAACTACAGGCCAGTGTCCTTAACTTGTATACCATGCAAGGTGACGGAGAAGATTGTGAGAAAAAACCTAGTAACACATCTGGAGAGAAGAGACTTTGTGACAACCCATCAACATGGGGTCAGGGAGGGTAAATCTTGCCTTACAGGCTTGATAGAATTCTACAATCAGGTGACAAAGATTAAACAAGAAAGAGAAGAATGGGCGGACTGCATTTTTTTGGACTGTAGGAAAGCCTTTGACACAGTACCCCATTAAAGGTTGATGCATAAGCTGGAGAAACAGGCAGGAGTAACTGGTAGGGCGCTCTAATGGATAAGAGAGTACCTAAGCAATAGGAAGCAGAGAGTTACAATGAGGGATGAGACCTCAGAATGGCGTGAAGTCACCAGTGGAGTCCCACAGGGCTCTGTACTTGGGCCTATCCTGTTTCTGATATACGTAAATGATCTCCCAGAGGGTATAGACTCATTCCTCTCAATGTTTGCTGACGACGCTAAAATTATGAGAAGGATTAAGACAGAGGTGGACAGCTTGAGGCTTCAAGAAGACCTGGACAAGCTGCAGGAATGGTCGAACAAATGGCTGTTAGAGTTTAACCCAAGCAAATGTAATGTAATGAAGATAGGGGTAGGAAGCAGGAGACCAGATACAAGGTATCATTTGGGAGATGAAATACTTCAAGAGTCAGAGAGAGAGAGAAAGACCTGGGGGTTGATATCACTCCAGACCTGTCCCCCGAAGCTCATATCAAGAGGATACCATCAGCAGCATATGCCAGGTTGGCTAACATAAGAACGGCCTTTAGAAACTTGTGTAAGGAATCTTTCAAAACATTATATACCACATATGTCAGACCAATCCTGGAGTATGCGGCTCCAGCATGGAGTCCATATCTAGTCAAGCATAAGACTAAACTGGAAAAGGTTCAAAGGTTTGCCACCAGACTAGTACCCGAGCTGAGAGGCATGAGCTACGAGGAGAGACTACGGGAATTAAACCTCACTTCGTTGGAAGACAGAAGAGTTAGGGGGGACATGATCACCACATTCAAGATTCTCAAGGGAATCGACAGGGTTGATAAAGACAGGCTATTTAACACAAGGGGCACACGCACTAGGGGACACAGGTGGAAACTGAGTGCCCAAATGAGCCACAGAGATATTAGAAAGAACGTTTTTAGTGTCAGAGTGGTTGAAAATTGATTGCATTAGGAAGTGATGTGGTGGAGGCTGACTCCATACACAGTTTCTAAGTGTAGATATGGTAGAGCCCAATAGGCTCAGGAACCTGTACACCTGTTGATTGACGGTTGAGAGGCGGGACCAAAGAACCAGAGCTCAACCCCCGCATGCACAACTAGGTGAGTACAACTAGGTGAGTACACATACACACACACACACACACACACACACACACACACACACACACACACACACACACACACACACACACACATCACACATTCGGTATCCCTCGAGGAGGGATACCGAAACCAAAAGGTTAGCATACCGAAAGGGAAACTATGAGGGGATAAGAAAATTCCTAACAGATATAGCATGGGAAACAGAGCTCAGGGGAAAGACGGCCCAAGATATGATGGATTACATCACGCAGAAGTGCAAGGACGCAGCAAACAAGTTTGTCCCAGTCCAAAAGGAAAACAGAGAAATGAAGATGAGAAACCCATGGTTATTCAGAGATATAGGCTAGCTAAGCAGCAAAGTAAAAGGGCATGGAGAAACTATAGGAATAACAGGACACTGGAGAGCAGAGAAAGATACCAGAATGCCAGGAATGAATATGTCAGGATGAGAAGAGAGGCAGAAAGACAATACGAAAATGACATCGCAAGCAAGGCAAAGACTCAGCCTAAATTGTTGCATAGCCACATTAGGAGAAAAACAACAGTAAAGGAACATGTTATGAGATTAAGGATAGGGGCGGAAGGATTCACTACAAATGACAAGGAAGTGTGTGAGGAATTGAATAAGAAATTCCAGGAGGTCTTCACCTTAGAGCAAGGAGAAATTCCAGAGGTAAGTGAGGGAATAGCTAACCAGGAGCCACTGGAAGAGTTTGAGATTACCAGTGGGGAAGTAAGGAAGTGTTTACTAGAGTTGGACGTGACGAAGGCTATAGGCCCAGATGGAATCTCCCCTTGGGTTCTAAAGGAAGGAGCAAGAGAACTGTGCCTACCACTCTCCATAGTGTATAACAAATCACTGGCAACAGGGGAACTGCCAGATATTTGGAAAGCATCTAACGTAGTCCCGATATACAAGAAAGGGGATAGACAGGAGGCACTGAACTACAGGCCAGTGTCCCTAACCTGCATACCTTGCAAGCTGATGGAGAAGATTGTGCGAAAAAAACTAGTGGAGCATCTGGAGCGAAGGAACTTTGTAACACAGCATCAACATGGGTTCAGGGATGGCAGGTCCTGCCTCACAGGGTTACTTGAATTCTACGACCAAGCAACAAAAATAAGGCAAGAAAGAGAAGGGTGGGCAGACTGTATATTTTTGGATTGTCAGAAAGCCTTTGATACAGTGCCACACAAGAGGCTAGTGCGAAAGTTGGAGATGCAGGCTGGAGTGAGAGGGAAGGTACTCCGGTGGATAGAGGAGTACCTAAGCAACAGGAGACAACGAGTCTGTGTGAGGGGTGAGGTCTCAGATTGGCGAGACGTCACAAGTGGAGTCCCGCAGGGGTCAGTCCTTGGACCTATACTGTTTCTGGTATATGTAAATGATCTCCCAGAGGGTATAGATTCGTTCCTCTCAATGTTTGCCGACGATGCAAAAATTATGAGGAGGATTGAAACAGAGGATGATAGTAGGAGGCTACAAGATGACCTGGATAGACTGAGTGAATGGTCCAACAAATGGCTGTTGAAGTTCAACCCGAGTAAATGCAAAGTAATGAAACTAGGCAGTGGAAACAGGAGGCCAGGCACAGGATACAGAATAGGAGATGAAGTACTTAATGAAACAGACAGAGAGAAAGATCTAGGAGTTGATATCACACCAAACCTGTCTCCTGAAGCCCACATAAAGAGAATAACGTCTGCGGCATATGCGAGGCTGGCTAACATCAGAACGGCGTTCAGGAACCTGTGTAAGGAATCATTCAGAATCTTGTACACCACATATGTAATACCAATCCTGGAGTATGCGGCCCCAGCATGGAGCCCGTACCTTGTCAAGCACAAGACGAAGCTGGAAAAAGTCCAAAGGTATGCTACTAGACTAGTCCCAGAACTAAGAGGCATGAGTTATGAGGAAAGGCTGCGGGAAATGCACCTTACGACACTGGAAGACAGAAGAGTAAGGGGGGACATGATCACAACCTACAAAATCCTCAGGGGAATCGACCGGGTAAACAAGGATGAAATATTCAACACTGGTGGGACGCGAACAAGGGGACACAGGTGGAAGCTGAGTACCCAAATGAGCCACAGAGACGTTAGAAAGAACTTTTTCAGTGTCAGAGTAGTTAGTAAATGGAATGCATTAGGAAGTGATGTGGTGGAGGCTGACTCCATACACAGTTTCAAATGTAGATATGATAGAGCCCAATAGGCTCAGGAATCTGTACACCAGTTGATTGACGGTTGAGAGGCGGGACCAAAGAGCCAGAGCTCAACCCCCGCAAGCACAATTAGGTGAGTACAATTAGGTGAGTACAGACACACACACACAGACACACACACACACACACACACACACACACACACACACACACACACACACACACACACACACACACACACACACACACACACACACACACACACACACACACACACACATACACACACACACACACACACAGGGAAAAGTGAGTGAGTCCAAATGAAGGAGATGTTTGACCAAGCTTGGGAGTGTATCAGCAAGGAGAAGAAACAAATGAGGGATGCAATCAGCATCCTGCATAAAGAGCTATTAGCAGCAAATGAGGAGATAAGAAGGCTCAAGGAAAACAATACTCCGACTCAGCTCCAAACACCATACCAAGAGAAGATGGAAATGTATCAGTGGAAGAGACTGCCACTGTACAAGCATCATTTGCTGAGATACTTAAAAAGAGTCCAGATGTAATGGCCACAGTGAGGGAGGCAGCCATGAAAGCAGCTACCTCATATGAAGCGGCAAGGTGCACTAGTCAACTGCTTTAGAGGAAACGATCAGTGGTAGTAGCAGGCATTAAAGAACAGGAAGGCTCCAATAAGAAGGAGTGGATTAGTAAAGACAATGAGGCAGTGCAGGGGATACAACAGAGGTTGCAGATGGAAGGGGCTGGACCATGCATAGAGAAGGTTTTCAGGGTAGGCTGGTACAACAAGGACAGAGATCGTCTGATAAAGATAATGTTTACAAACAAGCACGTAAAGGAAGAAATTCTAGCAAGGAAGAGCCGTCTGTACCATGTGGGAGGCTACAGGAAAGTATTCCTCCAGAGGGACATGACAAAGGAAGGGAGAGTAAAGGCAGCAGAAGCGAGGAGAAAACACAGGAGGAGAGGACAGAACCAGGGAGCAACAGATCCCAACTCAGCAGCCCCAGAGAATGGTGGGATAATCCCAACCAGCGCCCCAGCAACCCCAGAGGAGAGAACAACACCCGTATCTTCCTCCACATAGAAATCCCCACCTACACTAAACCCTTCCTGCCCTCATGCCAAGGCTCAGTCAACCCTCCCTTCCCCCTCTCCCGTTTCCCCTCTCCCGTTCCCCTCCAAGTCCTTCCCTCCCTCACCCCATACCCTCCCTGTACTCTCCTTCCCCATCACTCCCTATCCTCGCTGTTCCCTTTTCCCCTCTCACCCCATTCCCTCCCGGTCACTCCATACCTTCCTGGGCCCCGCTCTTCCCTCACCCCATTCCCTTCTTGGCCCCCCCCTCCTCCCTCACCCAATATCCTCCCTGCCCCACCACCCCTCTCAACCCATACCCTCCCTGTCCACCCCTTTCCTTGACCCCCCCCTTATCCCCCAGCATCTGATAATACTCTGTTAACTATCTCACAAGCTCCCTCCCTAACCACTGTTCTCCCTGCCGTCCCACCCCAAACTCCATACAACCCCAGCCCATGACCTCCCTCTCCCTCCACCACATGCCCCCTCTGCTCCCCCATCCCATGCCCTAAGTGACCCCCAACACCAGACCCTCTCAGCCACACCACCACAGACCCTCTCAGCCACACCACCACAGACCATGCCAGCCCCCCATGTACCAGAGCCTCCAAATCCCCTCGCACCTCAGGTTCCCCTTCCCAGGCCCTCCCCCCCCCCAGACACCCCTTGTCCCCCTACTCCAGGGGAATCGACAGAAACTGAGAATGGACAGAAGAGAGTCAGCTTTAAGGTAATGTATTCGAACATAGATGGGATCACAAACAAGGCAAGTGAACTTAGGGAAAGTACACAAGAAGCAAACCCGGATGTAATTGGCCTCACTGAAACAAAACTCTCAGGAATAATATCGAATGTCGTGTTTCCCCAGGAGTACACTGTAATAAGGAGAGAGAGAGGGAAGAAAGGGGGATGGGGTGGTAGAGTGGCCCTACTGATGAGAAAGGAATGGAGTTTCGAGGAAATTACTATTTCTGGCTGCGAGGGGTTCAGAGACTTCATGGTTCAGTCCACCATGACGATGGGAGTACCAAGAATAGTAGAAGCAGTGATATATAACCCACCACTAAATAACAGAAGACCCAGGCAAGAGTATGACAGGAACAACAAAGTGGTTAACACCATAATTGAGAGAGCAACTGCTGCCGCCAGTAGAAACCGATCCCACCTGCTCATCATGGGGGACTTTAATCACGAAAGGATAGACTGGGAAAACAAGGAACCACATAGAGGTGAGGAAAGATGGAGAGCTAAACTACTGGAAGTGGCGACAAGGAACTTTTTAAGTCAGCACGTTAGGGATGCTACAAGAATGAGAGGCAACGATGAACCAGCCAGACTCGACCTAGTATTCATTCTGAACGACTCCGACATAAGGGAAATTGGTTACGAACCCCGAGTGGAAATGAGTGATCACAGTGTATTGATGTGTGAGTACCTGGTCGAAGTAGGGTAAAGATACTCAAGGAAAGGCTCAGAACACAAAAGGCCGGCGTTCTGGAAGGGAAACTATGAGGAGAAGAAAATTTCTAACAGATGTAGCTTGGGAAACAGAGCACAGAGGAATGACGGCCCAAGACATGATGGACTACATCATGCAGAAGTGTAAGGAGGCAGCAGAGAAGTTCATCCCAGTCCAAAAGTAAAAAAAATGAAATGGAGACAAGAAACCCATGGTTTAATCAGAGATGTAAGATAGCGAAGCAACGAAGTAAAAGGGCATGGAGAAACTATAGAAATAACAGGACAATAGAGAGCAGAGAAAGATACCACAGTGACAGGAATGAGTACGTCAGGGTGAGAAGAGAGACAGAGCGACAATATGAAAATGAATAGCACGCAAGGTGAAGACTCAACCTAAATCGCTGCACAGTCACATCAGGAGAAAAACAACTGTGAAGGAACAGGTAATGAAATTGAGGATAGGGGCAGACAGATTCACTACAAACGACAAGGAGGTGGGCAAAGAACTCAATAAGAAATTCCCGGAGGTCTTTACAGTACAGCAAGGAGAAGTCCTAGAGATAAGAGGGGAATATCAAACCAGACGCTACTAGAGGAGTTTGTGACCACCAGGCGGAAGGTGAGGGAGCATCTGCTAGAATTGGATGTGACAAAGGCTATAGGCTCGGATTGAATCTCACTATGGATACTAAAGGAAGTAGCATAAGCTCTGTGCCTGCCACTCTCCATTGTGTACAACAAATCACCGGTAATAGGTGAACTGCCATGAATGTGGAAGATGGCCAATGTAGTCCCAATATACAAGAAGGGTGATAGGTAGGAGGCACTGAACTACTGGCCAGTGTCCCTAACTTTCATACCATGCAAGATGATGGAGAAGATTGTGCGAAAAAACTAGTGGAACATCTGGAACGAAAGAACTTTGTAACAGAACAGCAGCATGGGTTCAGGGATGGCAAGTCCTGCCTCACAGGATTAATGGAATTCTACGACAAAGCAACACAAATCAGGCAAGATAGAGAGGGATGGGCAGAATGCATATTTTTGGATTGCCAGAAAGCCTTTGACACAGTACCACATAAGAGACTAGTGCACTAGCTGGAGATGCAGGCGGGAGTGAAAGGGAAGTTACTCCACTGGATAAGAGATTACCTAAGCAACAGAAAATAGTGAGTCACTGTGAGGGGTGAGGTCTCAGATTGGCGAGGCGTCACCAGTGGAGTCCCACAGGGTTCAGTCCTTGCCTTATACTGTTTCTGATCTATGTAAATGATCTCCCAGAGGGTATAAAATCGTTCCTCCCACTGTTTGCTGATGATGCAAAGATTATGAGGAGGATTAAGACAGACGAAGATAGTAGGAGGCTACAAGATGACCTAGACATCCTGAATGAATGGTCAAACAAATGGCTACTAAAGTTCAACCCAAGTAAATGTAAGGTAATGAAACTAGGCAGTGGAAACAGGAGACCAGACACAAGATACCGAATGGGAGAAAAAGTCCTTCATGAAACGGACAGAGAGAAAGATCTAGGAGTTGATATCGCACCAAACATGTCTCCTGAAGCCCACATAACAACAATAAGATCGGAGGCATATGCAAGGTTGGCTAACATCACAACAGCCTTCAGGAATCTGTGTAAGGAATCATTCAGAACCTTATACACCACATATGTAAGATTAATCCATGCATTATATATTCATAGTTCACCTGTGGTATACATAGCTACCACCTATGGTTCCTTATTTCAGTATTTTGGATGATTTTAAGGCTTAATAATAAAGATGTTAGTGAAGACGTCAGCGATGATGGTAGCTGTTGACAGCTGAATGCTCTCTTTACTAAATGGAAATAGTTAAAGAAAAGTTATAATGTCTCCATTCTGAGTCAACTAATGTTTTCATCCATAATTTAAACCACTATTCTACAGTGCATCCTGTTAAAGGTTAGCACTCAGAAGAAATCTTGGTGCTCCTCTGTAAATTATAATAATAAGTCAATAAATTATTACATATAATAATGATGCGGGCGCCAAACAATACTATATACAATAGTTGATGCTTTAAAAATTATATAGAGAATGTTTTGCGCGAATGTACACAGAAAACGATATGACGTTAGAATGTCTATGGGGTACACTGCTGCAAACAGAATTGCTATGAGTCCACAATAAGTCACGATGTTTGTGGGGGATCCCCTATCACCCAAAGGGACAAGTATTGGGTCCAATGCCGCCTGTTGGGTGGGTATTGGGGTCCACTGCCGCCCAAAGGGACAAGTATTGGGTCCAATGCCGCCTGTTGGGTGGGTATGGGGTTCATTACCGCCCACAGGATGGGTAAAGGGGTCCACTACCGCTCACAGGATGGATATGAGGTCAACTACCGCCCACAGGATGGGTATGGGATCCACTACCGCCTATAGGATGGGTATTGGGTCCACTACCGCTCAAAGGATTAGTATGGGGTTCACTTCCACCCATAGGAAGAGTATGGGGTCCACGACCGCCCCAGAGGATGGGTATGGGGTCCACTACCGCCCAGAGGATGGGTATGGGGTCCACTATCGTCCACAGGATGGGTATGGGGTTCACTACCGTCCACATGATGGGTATGGGGTCCACTACCGTCCACAGGATGGGTATGGGGTTGTTACGAACCCGACTACAACGTCGGAGTATGGAGTAGCAACGTCAGCACCATCTGTGAGTTTGCTCTCTAACGCCACTGTTACGGACTCGTCACCCTTGTTAGGGGGTAGAGTGGCAGTTCCAGCGCCATCTACGAGTCTGCACCCGAACTGCCCCGGAATAGTACATAATGTGGACAATGGCATCTTGTGGTGGCTATCAAATGGCTAAATTGATCATTGATGACGTTTTTGATGACATAAGATCATTGATGACGTTTTTGTCCACAGAGGTGACGCCTGGGGGCAGCGGGACTGGAGAGGGCAGTTCATCTTGGGCAGTCCACAGTTGATTGACGGTTGAGAGGCGGGACCAAAGAGCCAGAGTTCAACCCCCGCAAGCACAACTAGGTGAGTACAGTCTCCCTACATGGTGCTGGAAACGACCAAGTAAGCCGCCGCCGATGAAGCAGTGTGGTAGCTGCAAGTGCTTAAGTGTTGAAAAGATCGGCGTACCTTCGGGACTGGCTTAGGGGAGAGACTGACGACAGGGAGGTGCCTCTTAAGTAGTGCTGCTAGCTGGTCGCTATATCCCTGGAAACACAAACCGAAACTGTCTCTATTTTCCGCTTGTTACAACTTGTATTAAAGTTGTTACATCTTGGCTTAACGTGTTTATGACGTATTAGAACGTTGTTACAACTTGCTATACTGGTTGTTATAACTGGTTAGGAGGTGTTAAAACTTGTTCGAACGTTGTACCAACGTTGTAGTTTCGGTGTGTGTTTGGCGATCCCCTGGCAGCAGTCTCTAGAGACTGCTGCCAGGGGATCGCTACCCCTGTATTGGTTTGTGACCCCACTCAGTGCGTGACTGAGGTTCTCTGCCAGCACTTGGCTGGAGAGTGGTTGTGGGCAGAGAGGCACCTCGTGGGACTGCCGGTAGGCTAGCCCACGTCAAAGGTAGACGCGTCAGTGTTTCCCAGTACTGTGGCCGGTCAGGTGAGGAACGGTACTGTGTCGGGGAAACACGAAGATGGTCGAAGGCTGCATTGTGTTAGCGTCGTGGAGTGCTCGGTGTCCTATGTGAGAGCGACATCTGTATATACATCTAAGTGTAGTAATATTTCGTATTTCGTTTCTATTTAAGGTGATGAATATATTGATAAAGGAATCAGTGTTGTGTTAATCTCTCCCCTTTTTTGTTGCATTACCTTACCTAGCCAACTCCTTGAAAGCCATTACCGACTTGGGGTTGGATACTATCACTTAAGTTCATCCATCAAGAACCCGGTTACAACCCACAGTGGCCGTAACAGGGGTCCACTACCGTCCACAGGATGGGTATGGAGTCCACTACCGTCCACAGGATGGGTATGGGGTCCACTACCGATCACAGGATGGCTATATGGCCCACTACCGCCAACAGGATGTTTTGGGGTCCATATATAGAGCTGTTGACTATGGTCACTGGTGTGTAGGGCAGCTAGGGTGGACCTAACTTCCTACCTTAATATAAACACTTCCTACCTTAGCATAAATCTTAGTGTCATGTGCAAACTTGATGTTTTGTAACGATCTCATTGATGTATATCTTAATGGGTTGGGCCCAAGATGGATCCTTGTGGTACCTCACTCAACATTTTGACCTAGTCAGCTTTATTTACATATTGGACAACCTTCACATTCTTGGTTGTAACCATTGTTTACAGTTGTGCTGACATAAAGTATTCTCGCTGTTTGGTCAGTGAGCACTTGTGTGGCCTTAATAACCCTCCAGAGGTAGATAGGCCTAAGACAACAAACCAAACTAACAAGATATATTGTTCTTCATCATTATGTCTCTCTTGTTAGGCCCCATTTAGATTATGCATTTCATAGTCGCCATACTAAAGAATGGCCATGAGGTTACTTGCACGTGAGCAGCGAGGGACAACAGTTGCTCCCAGGAAAAGGTTCTCTCACACATGGCGAGATCTTAAGATGTCAGTAATTATCAGAACAAAGCGCTAAGCCAAGAAGACTATGAAGCACCGTCGAGAAGTTAAAATATCTTAATGTATATTATCTGACAACGTGAAGAGTAAAGGTCAACAAGGGTGAAGTATTAACATGGGTGAAAGGTGAGAGTAAAGGTCAACAAGGGTGAAGTATTAACATGGGTGAAAGGTGAGAGTAAAGGTCAACAAGGGTGAAGTATTAACATGGGTGAAAGGTGAGAGTAAAGGGCAACATGGGTGAAGTATTAACATGGGTGAAAGGTGAGAGTAAAGGTCAACAAGGGTGAAGTATTAACATGGGTGAAAGGTGAGAGTAAAGGTCAACATGGGTGAAGTATTAACATGGGTGAAAGGTGAGAGTAAAGGTCAACAAGGGTGAAGTATTAACATGGGTGAAAGGTGTGAGTAAAGGTCAACAAGGGTGAAGTATTAACATGGGTGAAAGGTAAGAGTAAAGGTCAACATGGGTGAAGTATTAACATGGGTGAAAGGTGAGAGTAAAGGTCAACAAGGGTGAAGTATTAACATGGGTGAAAGGTGAGAGTAAAGGGCAACATGGGTGAAGTATTAACATGGGTGAAAGGTGAGAGTAAAGGTCAACAAGGGTGAAGTATTAACATGGGTGAAAGGTGAGAGTAAAGGGCAACATGGGTGAAGTATTAACATGGGTGAAAGGTGAGAGTAAAGGTCAACAAGGGTGAAGTATTAACATGGGTGAAAGGTGAGAGTAAAGGTCAACATGGGTGAAGTATTAACATGGGTGAAAGGTGAGAGTAAAGGTCAACAAGGGTGAAGTATTAACATGGGTGAAAGGTGAGAGTAAAGGTCAACATGGGTGAAGTATTAACATGGGTGAAAGGTGCGAGTAAAGGGCAACATGGGTGAAGTATTAACATGGGTGAAAGGTGCGAGTAAAGGTCAACATGACTGAAATATTAATATGGGGAGCCTGACAGCTGGGTGGACAGTGTTTCGGATTCGTAGTCCTGAGGTTTCGGGTTCGAACCCCGGTGGAGGCGGAGACATATGGGCAAAAAGTTTCTTTCACCCTGATGCTCCTGTTACCTAGAAGTTAATAGGTACCTGGAAGTTACAGCTGCTACGTTCTGCTATTTTAGGTGTGTGTAACAAGAGGACCGGGCCGCGGGGACGCTAGGCCCCGAAATCATCTCAAGATAACCTCAAGAAGACGGAAGAAAGGATTTAACAAAAATAAATTAAAAACTTTTCAATATATATTCAAACAAATTTAATTAAACATGCTTAATAAAGACCAAAGATGTGGTGTACCATCAAGATTGGTTAGGTCAAATAACAATGACCTCAAATGGATAATCATGTGATTAAAAACCTTATCTGTAGGAAAAACTATGATCAAAGGCCTGAGAATGAGGAAGTCAATCTTGAACAACAACATCCCAAACTAGCTAGAAATGTTAAAGAAATAATGAAAGCATCAAGAAATTATGAAGTGTGTAAAGCAGACCAGGAAATGACAATTTCTAAAACATTTTTTCTGATATATAAAAGAAAGATTAAGGAAAAGACTGCACAAATTATATCTGAGGCAGGTCAGGTAACTGAGAATGAAAGAGAAATGTGACGTATTTCAAATAAATTCTTCATCTCTGTATTTTACTAAAGAAACTCAACTATGCATTCAGCAGAACAAATCTTTGAAGGTCGAGATGACTAATTTAGTAGCTAACTAGTTTAGTAGTTAATTAGTTTAGTAGTTACTAGCGAGGAAGTTATTAAACAATATTCAAACTGAGGACAAACTAGTCCCCAGAGCCAGACAAAACATTATCCAGGGAGATTAAGTAAGGTAAAGCAAAGCTTAGTGACCCATTGTCTTCCATGTTTAATTAATCATTAGACTCGAGCAGAGTACCGGAGTGATGGATGGTTGATGATGTGGTGCCAATTGCTGCAAATGGATTTAATTGATAATTGCCAAAGCAATTCGTTTTCACCTTGAAAAGGTTTCACTAAGGGCCGTTCATGTTTAAGACATTTTTATCATTCTTTTCCTGTAAATTTCAAGGTGATAGTAGGAAAGACTGTAACATTCTTTAACTTGACACCAACAAGGTCTTTAATACTGCGCCACACAAGACTAAAGAGCTGGAGGCACATGGTAATGGCGGTTTATCTTTGATTAGATCTTGGTTATTAATAAAGACAGCAGAGAGTTGGCGTGAATGGAGTTAAATCCCTCGGGGATTTACGTTCCATGTGGGAGTTAAACTCACAAAAAAGCTAAAAGACAATCTGTATAGACTTTCCACGTAGACAAAACATTAGCGGATGCAGCTTAATGCTGTAAAATGTTGGGATTTGATCTTAGTAATAATAATACTAGAGTTTCCACATATCACCAGGACAATATTAAACATCTGAAGAATTTATTGGAGAAATATCTAGGAGTCATAATCTCAGGTATCAAAAGCAAATAATCAATACATAAACATATGGAATAAAGGATATAGGATACTGAGATTAATTTTACTTAGGGTTACCCTCAACTCATCAAATATTTCCCTCATGAGAGGAAAAAAGTATCGTATTGAGTTTATTGTTTAACATTACAATCACTGGAGGAAAAGTTGGTTAATTATGTGAAGATAATTATGGCCGGTCTCAGTTGGTCCCTGAAGCTGGTCACGGGTCACCCCTGGTCCCTGGGGCTGGTCACGGGTCACCATTTAGTCCCTGACGCTGGTCACGGGTCACCCCCTGGTCCCTGGAACTGGTCACGGGTCACCACTTAGTCCCTGAGGCTGGTCACGGGTCACCACCTGGTCCCTGGAACTGGTCACGGGTCACCACTTAGTCCCTGAGGCTGGTCACGGGTCACCACCTGGTCCCTTAGGCTGGTCATCGGTCACCACCTGGTCCCTGGGGCTGGCCACGGGTCACCACCTGGTCCCTTAGGCTGGTCATCGGTCACCACCTGGTCCCTGGGGCGGGTCACGGGTCACCACCTGGTCCCTGGAACTGGTCACGGGTCACCACTTAGTCCCTGACGCTGGTCACGGGTCACCCCCTGGTCCCTGGGGCTGGTCACGGGTCACCACCTGGTCCCTGGAACTGGTCACGGGTCACCACTTAGTCCCTGACGCTGGTCACGGGTCACCACTTAGTCCCTGAGGCTGGCCACGGGTCACCACCTGGAACTGGTCACGGGTCACCACTTAGTCCCTGGTGCTGGTCACGAGTCACCACCTGGTCCCCTGGGGCTGGTCACGGGTCACCAAATGGTCCCCTGGGGCTGGTCACGGGTCACCACTTAGTCCCTGAGGCTGGCCACGGGTCACCACCTGGGGCTGGTCACGGGTCACCACTTAGTCCCTGAGGCTGGTCACGAGTCACCACCTGGTCCCTGGAGCTGGTCACCACCTGGTCCCCTGGGGCTGGTCACGGGTCACCAAATGGTCCCCTGGGGCTGGTCACGGGTCACCACCTGGTCCCTGGGGCTGGTCATGGGCCACCAAATGGTTCCCTGGGGCTGGTCATGGGTCACCACCTGGTCCCTGGGGCTGGTCACGGGCCACCAAATGGTCCCCTGGGGCTGGTCATGGGTCACCACCTGGTTCCTGGGGCTGGTCATGGGTCACCAAATGGTCCCCTGGGGCTGGTCACGGGTCACCACCTGGTCCCTGGAGATAGTCACGGGTCACCAAATGGTCCCTGGGGCTGGTCACGGGACACCACCTGGTCCCTGGGGCTGGTCATGGGTCACCACCTGGTCCCTGGGGCTGGTCACGGGTCACCATCTGGTCCCTTGGGCTGGTCACGGGTCACCATCTGGTCCCTTGGGCTGGTCACGGGTCACCACCTGGTCCCCTGGGGCTGGTCACGGGTCACCACCTGGTCCCTGGGGCTGGTCACGGGTCACCATCTGGTCCCTTGGGCTGGTCACGGGTCACCACCTGGTCCCTGGGGCTGGTCATGGGTCACCACCTGGTCCCTGGGGCTGGTCACGGGTCACCATCTGGTCCCTTGGGCTGGTCACGGGTCACCCCCTGGTACCTGGGGCTTGTCAGGGGTCACCACCTGGTCCCTGGGGCTGGTCATGGGTCACCACCTGGTCCCTGGGGCTGGTCATGGGTCACCAAATGGTCCCCTGGGGCTGGTCATGGGTCACCACCTGGTCCCTGGGGCTGGTCATGGGTCACCACCTGGTCCCTGGGGCTGGTCACGGGTCACCACCTGGTCCCCTGGGGCTGGTCACGGGTCACCACCTGGTCCCCTGGGGCTGGTCACGGGTCACCACCTGGTCCCTGGGGCTGGTCACGGGTCACCATCTGTTCCCTGGTGCTGGTCACGGGTCACCACCTGGTCCCTGGGTCTGGTCATGGGTCACCACGTGGTCCCTGGTGCTGGTCACGGGTCACCACCTGGTCCCTAGGGCTGGTCACCACCTGGTCCCTGGTGCTGGTCACTACCTGGTCCCTTGGGCTGGTCACCACCTGGTCCCTGGGGCTGGTCACGGGTCACCACCTGGTCTCTGGGGCTGGTCACGGGTCACCACCTGGTCCCTGGTGCTGGTCGCTACCTGGTCCCTGGGGCTGGTGACGGGTCACCACCTGTTCCCTGGTGCTGGTCACGGGTCACCACCTGGTCCCTGGGGCTGGGCACGGGTCACCATCTGTTCCCTGGGGCTGGACACGGGTCACCACCTGGTCCCTGGGGCTGGGCACGGGTCACCATCTGTTCCCTGGGGCTGGGCACGGGTCACCACCTGGACCCTAGGGCTGGTCACCACCTGGTCCCTGGTGCTGGTCACTACCTGGTCCCTTGGGCTGGTCACCACCTGGTCCCTGGGGCTGGTCACCACCTGTTCCCTGCGGCTAGGCACGGGTAACCACCTGGTCCCTGGTGCTGGGCACGGGTCACCCCCTGGTCCCTGGGGCTGGTCACGGGTCACCACCTGGTCCCTGGAACTGGTCACGGGTCACCACTTAGTCCCTGACGCTGGTCACGGGTCACCACTTAGTCCCTGAGGCTGGCCACGGGTCACCACCTGGAACTGGTCACGGGTCACCACTTAGTCCCTGGTGCTGGTCACGAGTCACCACCTGGTCCCCTGGGGCTGGTCACGGGTCACCAAATGGTCCCCTGGGGCTGGTCACGGGTCACCACTTAGTCCCTGAGGCTGGCCACGGGTCACCACCTGGGGCTGGTCACGGGTCACCACTTAGTCCCTGAGGCTGGTCACGAGTCACCACCTGGTCCCTGGAGCTGGTCACCACCTGGTCCCCTGGGGCTGGTCACGGGTCACCAAATGGTCCCCTGGGGCTGGTCACGGGTCACCACCTGGTCCCTGGGGCTGGTCATGGGCCACCAAATGGTTCCCTGGGGCTGGTCATGGGTCACCACCTGGTCCCTGGGGCTGGTCACGGGCCACCAAATGGTCCCCTGGGGCTGGTCATGGGTCACCACCTGGTTCCTGGGGCTGGTCATGGGTCACCAAATGGTCCCCTGGGGCTGGTCACGGGTCACCACCTGGTCCCTGGAGATAGTCACGGGTCACCAAATGGTCCCTGGGGCTGGTCACGGGACACCACCTGGTCCCTGGGGCTGGTCATGGGTCACCACCTGGTCCCTGGGGCTGGTCACGGGTCACCATCTGGTCCCTTGGGCTGGTCACGGGTCACCATCTGTTCCCTTGTGCTGGTCACGGGTCACCACCTGGTCCCCTGGGGCTGGTCACGGGTCACCACCTGGTCCCTGGGGCTGGTCACGGGTCACCATCTGGTCCCTTGGGCTGGTCACGGGTCACCACCTGGTCCCTGGGGCTGGTCATGGGTCACCACCTGGTCCCTGGGGCTGGTCACGGGTCACCATCTGGTCCCTTGGGCTGGTCACGGGTCACCCCCTGGTACCTGGGGCTTGTCAGGGGTCACCACCTGGTCCCTGGGGCTGGTCATGGGTCACCACCTGGTCCCTGGGGCTGGTCATGGGTCACCAAATGGTCCCCTGGGGCTGGTCACGGGTCACCACCTGGTCCCTGGGGCTGGTCACGGGTCACCAAATGGTCCCCTGGGGCTGGTCATGGGTCACCACCTGGTCCCTGGGGCTGGTCATGGGTCACCACCTGGTCCCTGGGGCTGGTCACGGGTCACCACCTGGTCCCCTGGGGCTGGTCACGGGTCACCACCTGGTCCCCTGGGGCTGGTCACGGGTCACCACCTGGTCCCTGGGGCTGGTCACGGGTCACCATCTGTTCCCTGGTGCTGGTCACGGGTCACCACCTGGTCCCTGGGTCTGGTCATGGGTCACCACGTGGTCCCTGGTGCTGGTCACGGGTCACCACCTGGTCCCTAGGGCTGGTCACCACCTGGTCCCTGGTGCTGGTCACTACCTGGTCCCTTGGGCTGGTCACCACCTGGTCCCTGGGGCTGGTCACGGGTCACCACCTGGTCTCTGGGGCTGGTCACGGGTCACCACCTGGTCCCTGGTGCTGGTCGCTACCTGGTCCCTGGGGCTGGTGACGGGTCACCACCTGTTCCCTGGTGCTGGTCACGGGTCACCACCTGGTCCCTGGGGCTGGGCACGGGTCACCATCTGTTCCCTGGGGCTGGGCACGGGTCACCACCTGGTCCCTGGGGCTGGGCACGGGTCACCATCTGTTCCCTGGGGCTGGGCACGGGTCACCACCTGGACCCTAGGGCTGGTCACCACCTGGTCCCTGGTGCTGGTCACTACCTGGTCCCTTGGGCTGGTCACCACCTGGTCCCTGGGGCTGGTCACCACCTGTTCCCTGCGGCTAGGCACGGGTAACCACCTGGTCCCTGGTGCTGGGCACGGGTCACCATCTGTTCCCTGTGGCTGGGCACGGGTCACCACCTGGTCCCTGGGGCTGGGCACGGGTCACCATCTGTTCCCTGGGGCTGGGCACGGGTCACCACCTGGTCCCTGGGGCTGGTCACCACCTGGTCCCTGGGGCTGAGCACGGGTCACCACCTGGTCCCTGGGGCTGGGCACGGGTCACCACCTGTTCCCTGGGGCTGGTCACGGGTCACCACCTGGACCCTAGGGCTGGTCACCACCTGGTCCCTGGTGCTGGTCACTACCTGGTCCCTGGGGCTGGTCACCACCTGGTCCCCTGGGGCTGGGCACGGGTCACCACCTGGTCCCTGGGGCTGGTCACGGGTCACCACCTGGTCCCTGGGGCTGGTCACGGGTCACCACCTGGTCCCTGGGGCTGGTCACGGGTCACCACCTGGTCCCTGGGGCTGGTCACGGGTCACCACCTGGTCCCTGGGGCTGGTCACGGGTCACCACCTGGTCCCTGGGGCTGGTCGCCGCTCACCACCTGTTCCCTGGTGCTGGTCACGGGTCACCACCTGGCCCCCGGGGCTGGTCACTGGTCAACACCTGGTCCCTGGGGCTGGTCATGGGTCACAAACTGGTCCCCTGGGGATGGTCGCGGGTCACCACCTGGTCCCCTGGAGCTGGTCACGGGTCACCTCTTGGTCCCTGGGGCTGGTCACGGGTCACCACCTGCTCCCTGGTGCTGGTCACGGGTCACCACCTGGTCCTTGGGGCTGGTCACGGGTCACCACCTGGTCCCTGGTGCTGGTCACGGGTCATCACCTGGTCCCTGGGGCTGGTCACAGGACACCACCTGGTCACTGGGGCTGGTCACGGGTCACCACCTTGTCCCTGGGGCTGGTCACTACCTGGTCCCTGTCGCTGGTCACCACCTGGTCACTGGTGCTGGTCACGGGTCACCTCCTGGTCCCTGGGGCTGGTCACCACATGGTCCCTGGTGCTGGTCACGGGTCACCACCTGGTCCCTGGGGCTGGTCACCGCTCACCACCTGGTCCCTGGTGCTGGTCACGGGTCACCTCCTGGTCCCTGGGGCTGGTCACCACATGGTCCCTGGTGCTGGTCACGGGTCACCACCTGGTCCCTGGGGCTGGTCACCGCTCACCACCTGGTCCCTGGTGCTGGTCACGGGTCACCACCTGGCCCCTGGGGCTGGTCACCACATGGTCCCTGGTGCTGGTCACAGGTCACCACCTGGTCCCTGGGGCTGGTCACGGGTCACCACCTGGTCCCTGGGGCTGGTCACCACATGGTCCCTGGTGCTGGTCACAGGTCACCACCTGGTCCCTGGGGCTGGTCACGGGTCACCACCTGGTCCCTGGGGCTGGTCACGGGTCACCACCTGGTCCCTGGGGCTGGTCACGGGTAACCACCTTGTCCCTGGGGCTGGTCACGGGTCACCGCCTGGTCCCTGGTGCTGGTCACGGGTCACCACCTGGTCCCTGGGACTGGTTACGGGTCACCACTTGGTCCCTGGGGCTGGTCAAGTGTCACCACCTTGTCCCTGGGGCTGGTCATGGGTCACCACCTGGTCTCTGGGGCTGGTGACGGGTCACCACCTGGTCCCTGGGGCTGGTCATGGGTCACCACCTGGTCCCTGGGGCTGGTCACGGCTAACCACCTGGTCTCTGGGGCTGGTCACGGGTCACCACCTGGTCCCTGGGGCTGGTCACGGTTCACCACCTGGTCCCTGGGGCTGGTCATGGGTCACCACCTGGTCCCTGGGACTGGTCACGGGTCACCATCTGGTCCCTTGGGCTGGTCACGGGTCACCACCTGGTCCCTGGTGCTGGTCACGGGTCACCACCTGGTCCCTGGGGCTGGTCACGGGTCACCACCTGGTCCCTGGGGCTGGTCACAGGTCACCACCTGGTCCCTGGTGCTAGTCATGGGTCACCACCTGGTCCCTGGGGCTGGTCACAGGTCACCACCTGGTCCCTGGTGCTGGTCACGGGTCACCACCTGGTCCCTGGGGCTGGTCACGGGTCACCACCTTGTCCCTGGGGCTGGTCACCACCTGGTCCCTGTGGCTGGTCACTACCTTGTCCCTGGTGCTGGTCACGGGTCACCTCCTGGTCCCTGGGGCTGGTCACCACATGGTCCCTGGTGCTGGTCACGGGTCACCACCTGGTCCCTGGGGCTGGTCACGGGTCACCACCTGGTCCCTGGTACTGGTCACGGGTCACCACCTGGCCCCTGGGGCTGGTCACCACATGGTCCCTGGTGCTGGTCACGAGTCACCAACTGGTCCCTGGGGCTGGTCACGGGTCACCACCTGGTCCCTGGGGCTGGTCACGGGTCACCACCTGGTCCCTGCGTCTGGTCACGGGTCACCACATGGTCCCTGGGGTTGGTCACCGGTCACCACCTGTTCCTGGGGCTGGTCACAGGACACCCCTGGTCCCTGGGGCTGGTCACGGGTCACCCCTATGTCCCTGGGGCTGGTCTCGGGTCACCACCTGGTCCCTGGGGATGGTCACGGGTAATCCCCTGGTCGCTGGGGTTTGCCACGGGTCACCACCTGGTCCCTGGGGCTGGTCACGGGTCACCACCTGGTCCCTGCTGGTCACCGGTCACCACCTGGTCCCTGGGGCTGGTCACGGGTTACCTCCTGGTTTCTGGGGCTGGTCACGGGTCACCACCTGGTCCCTGGGGCTGGTGACGGGTCACCACCTGGTCCCAGGGGCTGGTCACGGGTCACCACCTGGTCCCTGGTGCTGGTCACTGGTCACCACCTGGTCCCTTGGGCTGGTCACGGGTCACCTCCTGGTCTCTGGAGCTGGTCACGGGTCCCCACCTGGTCCCTGGAGCTGGTCACGGGTTACCACCTGGTCCCTGGGGCTGGTCACGGATCACCACCTGGTCCCTGGAACTGGTCACGGGTCACCACCTGGTCCCTGGGGCTGGTCATGGGTCACCACCTGGTCCCTGGGGCTGGTCACGGGTCACCACCTGGTCCCTGGGGCTGGTCACGGGTCACCACCTGGTCCCTGGAGCTGGTCACGGGTCACCACCTGGTCCCTGGGGCTGGTCACGGGTCACCACCTGGTCCCTGGGGCTGGTCACGGGTCACCACCTGGTCCCTGGGGCTGGTAACGGGACACCACCTGGTCCCTGGGGTTGGTCACGGGTCACCTCCTGGTCCCTGGAGCTGGTCACGGGTCACCTCCTGGTCCCTAGGGCTGGTCACGGGTCACCTCCTGATCCCTGGGGCTGGTCACGGGTCACCACCTGGTCCCTGGGGCTGGTCACGGGTCACTACCTGGTCCGTGGGTCTGGTCACTACCTGGTCCCTGGGGCTGGTCACGGGTCACCTGGTCCCTGGGGCTGGTCACGGGTCACCACCTGGTCCGTGGGGCTGGTCACCACCTGGTCCCTGGGGCTGGTCACGGGTCACCTCCTGGTCCCTGGGCGTGGTCCCGGGTCACCACCTGGTCCCTGGTGCTGGTCACGGGTCACCACTTGGTCCCTGGGGCTGGTCACGGGTCACCACCTGGTCCCTGGGGCTGGTCACCACCTGGTCCCTGGTGCTGGTCACGGGTCACCACCTGGTCCCTGGGGCTGGTCACGGGTCACCACCTGGTCCCTGGGGCTGGTCACCACCTGGTCCCTGGGGCTGGTCACCACCTGGTCCCTGGTGCTGGTCACGGGTCACCACCTGGTCTCTGGGGCTGGTCACGGGTCACCACCTGGTCCCTGGGGCTGGTCACGGGTCACCACCTGGTCCCTGGGGCTGGTGATGGGTCACCACCTGGTCCCTGGGGCTGGTCACGGGTCACCACCTGGTCCCTGGTGCTGGTCACGGGTCACCTCCTGGTCCCTGGGGCTGGTCACCACCTGGTCCCTGGTGCTGGTCACGGGTCACCACCTGGTCCCTGGGGCTGGTCACGGGTCACCACCTGGTCCCTGGGGCTGGTCACCACCTGGTCCCTGGTGCTGGTCACGGGTCACCACCTGGTCCCTGGGGCTGGACACGGGTCACCACCTGGTCCCTGGGGCTGGTCACGGGTCACCACCTGGTCCCTGGTGCTGGTCACGGGTCACCACCTGGTCCCTGGGGCTGGTCACGGGTCACCACCTGGTCCCTGGGGCTGGTCACCACCTGGTCCCTGGTGCTGGTCACGGGTCACCACCTGGTCCCTGGGGCTGGTCACGGGTCACCACCTGGTCCCTGGGGCTGGTCACCACCTGGTCCCTGGGGCTGGTCACCACCTGGTCCCTGGTGCTGGTCACGGGTCACCACCTGGTCCCTGGGGCTGGTCACGGGTCACCACCTGGTCCCTGGGGCTGGTCACGGGTCACCACCTGGTCCCTGGGGCTGGTCATGGGTCACCACCTGGTCCCTGGGGCTGGTCACGGGTCACCACCTGGTCCCTGGTGCTGGTCACGGGTCACCTCCTGGTCCCTGGGGCTGGTCACCACCTGGTCCCTGGTGCTGGTCACGGGTCACCACCTGCTCCCTGGGGCTGGTCACGTTTCACCACCTGGTCCCTGGGGCTGGTCACCACCTGGTCCCTGGTGCTGGTCACGGGTCACCACCTGGTCCCTGGTGCTGGTCACGGGTCACCACCTGGTCTCTGGTGCTGGTCACGGGTCACCACCTGGTCCCTGGGGCTGGTCACGAGTCACCACCTGGTCCCTGGGGCTGGTCACCACCTGGTCCCTGGTGCTGGTCACGGGTCACCACCTGGTCCCTGGGGCTGGTGACGGGTCAGCACCTGGTCCCTGGGGCTGGTCACGAGTCACCACCTGGTCCCTGGGGCTGGTTACCACCTGGTCCCTGGTGCTGGTCACGGGTCACCACCTGGTCCCTGGGGCTGGTCACGGGTCACCACCTGGTCCCTGGTGCTGGTCATGGGTCACCACCTGGTCCCTGGGGCTGGTCACGGGTCACCACCAGGCCCCTGGGGCTGGTCACGGGTCACCACCTGGTCCCTGGGGCTGGTCACGGGTCACCACCTGGTCCCTGGGGCTGGTCACGGGTCACCACCTGGTCCCTGGTGCTGGTCACGGGTCACCTCCTGGTCTCTGGGGCTGGTCACAGGTCACCACCTGGTCCCTGGGGCTGGTCACGGGTCACCACCTGGTCCCTGGGGCTGGTCACGGGTCACCACCTGGTCCCTGGGGCTGGTCACGGGTCACCTCCTGGTCCCTGGTGCTGGTCACGGGTCACCACCTGGTCCCTGGGGCTGGTCACGGGTCACCACCAGGCCCCTGGGGCTGGTCACGGGTCACCACCTGGTCCCTGGGGCTGGTCACGGGTCACCTCCTGGTCCCTGGGGCTGGTCACGGGTCACCACCTGGTCCCTGGGGCTGGTCACGGGTTACCACCTGGTCCCTGGGGCTGGTCACGGGTCACCACCTGGTCCCTGGGGCTGGTCATGGGTCACCACCTGGTCCCTGGGGCTGGTCACGGGTCACCACCTGGTCCCTGGGGCTGGTCACGGGTCACCACCTGGTCCCTGGAGCTGGTCACGGGTCACCACCTGGTCCCTGGGGCTGGTCACGGGTCACCACCTGGTCCCTGGGGCTGGTCACGGGTCACCACCTGGTCCCTGGGGCTGGTAACGGGACACCACCTGGTCCCTGGGGTTGGTCACGGGTCACCTCCTGGTCCCTGGAGCTGGTCACGGGTCACCTCCTGGTCCCTAGGGCTGGTCACGGGTCACCTCCTGATCCCTGGGGCTGGTCACGGGTCACCACCTGGTCCCTGGGGCTGGTCACGGGTCACTACCTGGTCCGTGGGTCTGGTCACTACCTGGTCCCTGGGGCTGGTCACGGGTCACCTGGTCCCTGGGGCTGGTCACGGGTCACCACCTGGTCCGTGGGGCTGGTCACCACCTGGTCCCTGGGGCTGGTCACGGGTCACCACCTGGTCCCTGGGGCTGGTAACGGGACACCACCTGGTCCCTGGGGTTGGTCACGGGTCACCTCCTGGTCCCTGGAGCTGGTCACGGGTCACCTCCTGGTCCCTAGGGCTGGTCACGGGTCACCTCCTGATCCCTGGGGCTGGTCACGGGTCACCACCTGGTCCCTGGGGCTGGTCACGGGTCACTACCTGGTCCGTGGGTCTGGTCACTACCTGGTCCCTGGGGCTGGTCACGGGTCACTACCTGGTCCGTGGGTCTGGTCACTACCTGGTCCCTGGGGCTGGTCACGGGTCACCTGGTCCCTGGGGCTGGTCACGGGTCACCACCTGGTCCGTGGGGCTGGTCACCACCTGGTCCCTGGGGCTGGTCACGGGTCACCACCTGGTCCCTGGGGCTGGTAACGGGACACCACCTGGTCCCTGGGGTTGGTCACGGGTCACCTCCTGGTCCCTGGAGCTGGTCACGGGTCACCTCCTGGTCCCTAGGGCTGGTCACGGGTCACCTCCTGATCCCTGGGGCTGGTCACGGGTCACCACCTGGTCCCTGGGGCTGGTCACGGGTCACTACCTGGTCCGTGGGTCTGGTCACTACCTGGTCCCTGGGGCTGGTCACGGGTCACCTGGTCCCTGGGGCTGGTCACGGGTCACCACCTGGTCCGTGGGGCTGGTCACCACCTGGTCCCTGGGGCTGGTCACGGGTCACCTCCTGGTCCCTGGGCGTGGTCCCGGGTCACCACCTGGTCCCTGGTGCTGGTCACGGGTCACCACTTGGTCCCTGGGGCTGGTCACGGGTCACCACCTGGTCCCTGGGGCTGGTCACCACCTGGTCCCTGGTGCTGGTCACGGGTCACCACCTGGTCCCTGGGGCTGGTCACGGGTCACCACCTGGTCCCTGGGGCTGGTCACCACCTGGTCCCTGGGGCTGGTCACCACCTGGTCCCTGGTGCTGGTCACGGGTCACCACCTGGTCTCTGGGGCTGGTCACGGGTCACCACCTGGTCCCTGGGGCTGGTCACGGGTCACCACCTGGTCCCTGGGGCTGGTGATGGGTCACCACCTGGTCCCTGGGGCTGGTCACGGGTCACCACCTGGTCCCTGGTGCTGGTCACGGGTCACCTCCTGGTCCCTGGGGCTGGTCACCACCTGGTCCCTGGTGCTGGTCACGGGTCACCACCTGGTCCCTGGGGCTGGTCACGGGTCACCACCTGGTCCCTGGGGCTGGTCACCACCTGGTCCCTGGTGCTGGTCACGGGTCACCACCTGGTCCCTGGGGCTGGACACGGGTCACCACCTGGTCCCTGGGGCTGGTCACGGGTCACCACCTGGTCCCTGGTGCTGGTCACGGGTCACCACCTGGTCCCTGGGGCTGGTCACGGGTCACCACCTGGTCCCTGGGGCTGGTCACCACCTGGTCCCTGGTGCTGGTCACGGGTCACCACCTGGTCCCTGGGGCTGGTCACGGGTCACCACCTGGTCCCTGGGGCTGGTCACCACCTGGTCCCTGGGGCTGGTCACCACCTGGTCCCTGGTGCTGGTCACGGGTCACCACCTGGTCCCTGGGGCTGGTCACGGGTCACCACCTGGTCCCTGGGGCTGGTCACGGGTCACCACCTGGTCCCTGGGGCTGGTCATGGGTCACCACCTGGTCCCTGGGGCTGGTCACGGGTCACCACCTGGTCCCTGGTGCTGGTCACGGGTCACCTCCTGGTCCCTGGGGCTGGTCACCACCTGGTCCCTGGTGCTGGTCACGGGTCACCACCTGCTCCCTGGGGCTGGTCACGTTTCACCACCTGGTCCCTGGGGCTGGTCACCACCTGGTCCCTGGTGCTGGTCACGGGTCACCACCTGGTCCCTGGTGCTGGTCACGGGTCACCACCTGGTCTCTGGTGCTGGTCACGGGTCACCACCTGGTCCCTGGGGCTGGTCACGAGTCACCACCTGGTCCCTGGGGCTGGTCACCACCTGGTCCCTGGTGCTGGTCACGGGTCACCACCTGGTCCCTGGGGCTGGTGACGGGTCAGCACCTGGTCCCTGGGGCTGGTCACGAGTCACCACCTGGTCCCTGGGGCTGGTTACCACCTGGTCCCTGGTGCTGGTCACGGGTCACCACCTGGTCCCTGGGGCTGGTCACGGGTCACCACCTGGTCCCTGGTGCTGGTCATGGGTCACCACCTGGTCCCTGGGGCTGGTCACGGGTCACCACCAGGCCCCTGGGGCTGGTCACGGGTCACCACCTGGTCCCTGGGGCTGGTCACGGGTCACCACCTGGTCCCTGGGGCTGGTCACGGGTCACCACCTGGTCCCTGGTGCTGGTCACGGGTCACCTCCTGGTCTCTGGGGCTGGTCACAGGTCACCACCTGGTCCCTGGGGCTGGTCACGGGTCACCACCTGGTCCCTGGGGCTGGTCACGGGTCACCACCTGGTCCCTGGGGCTGGTCACGGGTCACCTCCTGGTCCCTGGTGCTGGTCACGGGTCACCACCTGGTCCCTGGGGCTGGTCACGGGTCACCACCAGGCCCCTGGGGCTGGTCACGGGTCACCACCTGGTCCCTGGGGCTGGTCACGGGTCACCTCCTGGTCCCTGGGGCTGGTCACGGGTCACCACCTGGTCCCTGGGGCTGGTCACGGGTTACCACCTGGTCCCTGGGGCTGGTCACGGGTCACCACCTGGTCCCTGGGGCTGGTCATGGGTCACCACCTGGTCCCTGGGGCTGGTCACGGGTCACCACCTGGTCCCTGGGGCTGGTCACGGGTCACCACCTGGTCCCTGGAGCTGGTCACGGGTCACCACCTGGTCCCTGGGGCTGGTCACGGGTCACCACCTGGTCCCTGGGGCTGGTCACGGGTCACCACCTGGTCCCTGGGGCTGGTAACGGGACACCACCTGGTCCCTGGGGTTGGTCACGGGTCACCTCCTGGTCCCTGGAGCTGGTCACGGGTCACCTCCTGGTCCCTAGGGCTGGTCACGGGTCACCTCCTGATCCCTGGGGCTGGTCACGGGTCACCACCTGGTCCCTGGGGCTGGTCACGGGTCACTACCTGGTCCGTGGGTCTGGTCACTACCTGGTCCCTGGGGCTGGTCACGGGTCACCTGGTCCCTGGGGCTGGTCACGGGTCACCACCTGGTCCGTGGGGCTGGTCACCACCTGGTCCCTGGGGCTGGTCACGGGTCACCTCCTGGTCCCTGGGCGTGGTCCCGGGTCACCACCTGGTCCCTGGTGCTGGTCACGGGTCACCACTTGGTCCCTGGGGCTGGTCACGGGTCACCACCTGGTCCCTGGGGCTGGTCACCACCTGGTCCCTGGTGCTGGTCACGGGTCACCACCTGGTCCTTGGGGCTGGTCACGGGTCACCACCTGGTCCCTGGGGCTGGTCACCACCTGGTCCCTGGGGCTGGTCACCACCTGGTCCCTGGTGCTGGTCACGGGTCACCACCTGGTCTCTGGGGCTGGTCACGGGTCACCACCTGGTCCCTGGGGCTGGTCACGGGTCACCACCTGGTCCCTGGGGCTGGTGATGGGTCACCACCTGGTCCCTGGGGCTGGTCACGGGTCACCACCTGGTCCCTGGTGCTGGTCACGGGTCACCTCCTGGTCCCTGGGGCTGGTCACCACCTGGTCCCTGGTGCTGGTCACGGGTCACCACCTGGTCCCTGGGGCTGGTCACGGGTCACCACCTGGTCCCTGGGGCTGGTCACCACCTGGTCCCTGGTGCTGGTCACGGGTCACCACCTGGTCCCTGGACACGGGTCACCACCTGGTCCCTGGGGCTGGTCACGGGTCACCACCTGGTCCCTGGTGCTGGTCACGGGTCACCACCTGGTCCCTGGGGCTGGTCACGGGTCACCACCTGGTCCCTGGGGCTGGTCACCACCTGGTCCCTGGTGCTGGTCACGGGTCACCACCTGGTCCCTGGGGCTGGTCACGGGTCACCACCTGGTCCCTGGGGCTGGTCACCACCTGGTCCCTGGGGCTGGTCACCACCTGGTCCCTGGTGCTGGTCACGGGTCACCACCTGGTCCCTGGGGCTGGTCACGGGTCACCACCTGGTCCCTGGGGCTGGTCACGGGTCACCACCTGGTCCCTGGGGCTGGTCATGGGTCACCACCTGGTCCCTGGGGCTGGTCACGGGTCACCACCTGGTCCCTGGTGCTGGTCACGGGTCACCTCCTGGTCCCTGGGGCCGGTCACCACCTGGTCCCTGGTGCTGGTCACGGGTCACCACCTGCTCCCTGGGGCTGGTCACGTTTCACCACCTGGTCCCTGGGGCTGGTCACCACCTGGTCCCTGGTGCTGGTCACGGGTCACCACCTGGTCCCTGGTGCTGGTCACGGGTCACCACCTGGTCTCTGGTGCTGGTCACGGGTCACCACCTGGTCCCTGGGGCTGGTCACGAGTCACCACCTGGTCCCTGGGGCTGGTCACCACCTGGTCCCTGGTGCTGGTCACGGGTCACCACCTGGTCCCTGGGGCTGGTGACGGGTCAGCACCTGGTCCCTGGGGCTGGTCACGAGTCACCACCTGGTCCCTGGGGCTGGTTACCACCTGGTCCCTGGTGCTGGTCACGGGTCACCACCTGGTCCCTGGGGCTGGTCACGGGTCACCACCTGGTCCCTGGTGCTGGTCACGGGTCACCACCTGGTCTCTGGTGCTGGTCACGGGTCACCACCTGGTCCCTGGGGCTGGTCACGAGTCACCACCTGGTCCCTGGGGCTGGTCACCACCTGGTCCCTGGTGCTGGTCACGGGTCACCACCTGGTCCCTGGGGCTGGTGACGGGTCAGCACCTGGTCCCTGGGGCTGGTCACGAGTCACCACCTGGTCCCTGGGGCTGGTTACCACCTGGTCCCTGGTGCTGGTCACGGGTCACCACCTGGTCCCTGGGGCTGGTCACGGGTCACCACCTGGTCCCTGGTGCTGGTCATGGGTCACCACCTGGTCCCTGGGGCTGGTCACGGGTCACCACCAGGCCCCTGGGGCTGGTCACGGGTCACCACCTGGTCCCTGGGGCTGGTCACGGGTCACCACCTGGTCCCTGGGGCTGGTCACGGGTCACCACCTGGTCCCTGGTGCTGGTCACGGGTCACCTCCTGGTCTCTGGGGCTGGTCACAGGTCACCACCTGGTCCCTGGGGCTGGTCACGGGTCACCACCTGGTCCCTGGGGCTGGTCACGGGTCACCACCTGGTCCCTGGGGCTGGTCACGGGTCACCTCCTGGTCCCTGGTGCTGGTCACGGGTCACCACCTGGTCCCTGGGGCTGGTCACGGGTCACCACCAGGCCCCTGGGGCTGGTCACGGGTCACCACCTGGTCCCTGGGGCTGGTCACGGGTCACCTCCTGGTCCCTGGGGCTGGTCACGGGTCACCACCTGGTCCCTGGGGCTGGTCACGGGTTACCACCTGGTCCCTGGGGCTGGTCACGGGTCACCACCTGGTCCCTGGGGCTGGTCACTCCATACTGCAAATGTATACACCAAAATGTTACATATTTAAACAGGTTAATATTTACAGTTTACTGTATAACTACGAGAGTCAAAATTACAATAATCAGCAACAAGAACAAGAACTTGAGAAATCAAAAGTTTACATAATTGACAATTAGCTTTGTCCAATTAAATTAATTTCGTTGTCAAATTTTGGAATAAAGAGAACTGAATAAGAAATATATAGACAACAATAAACAAATTGTCTGCCCGAAACGCTGCGCGTACTAGTGGCTTTACAAGAGTGCAATTACTGTACTATGCTATGTATTCTCACACACCCAATGTTCCTTCTTGTATATATATAAATAAATAAATAAATAAATAAATTAGTTTAATGGCTAAATATAAGTCCCATAAATCATTATTGCATAAATTCTTCCATAAATAAAAGCCAGAAAACCTCCACCACAAATAAATACAACATAAAACAGCCAAGCAACACAAGTAAATATACAACTGAATACATTCCAGAACACAAAAGATATACAAAGATATAAACCCATTACCCCGGGGGGGGGGCAGAATTATCACTAACAAAGTGTTTATCAGCCCAGTTACACTGATACAAAATATTACAGGATCAAAAGTGTGAAAATTAATAATTTATTTCATTATTCATAATCAGTGACAATTAAATATCGGTGATATAAAATATTAAAACATTAAGTAATTGAATAAACTAAATGAGAAATGACTGAAGTAAAGTGAAATATTACAAAACTATGTGACGCCTACACGACCCTCCAGGAGCACTTCCTGCCACCCTGGCAGACAACACCTTCGGTCACGACCCTCCAGGAGCACTTCCTGCCACCCTGGCAGACAACACCTTCGGTCATGACCCTCCAGGAGCACTTCCTGCCACCCTGGCAGACAACACCTTCGGTCATGACCCACCTGGAGCACTTCCTGCCACCCTGGCAGACAACACCTTCGGTCATGTCCCACCAGGAGCATTTCCTGCCACCCTG
The DNA here is from genome assembly GCF_040958095.1 of Procambarus clarkii. NCBI lineage: Eukaryota > Metazoa > Arthropoda > Malacostraca > Decapoda > Cambaridae > Procambarus > Procambarus clarkii. The sequence continues at coordinate 35,064,633 of NC_091199.1, forward strand.
GCAGACAACACCTTCGGTCACGACCCTCCAGGAGCACTTCCTGCCACCCTGGCAGACAACACCTTCGGTCACGACCCTCCAGGAGCACTTCCTGCCACCCTGGCAGACAACACCTTCGGTCATGACCCACCAGGAGCACTTCCTGCCACCCTGGCAGACAACACCTTCGGTCATGACCCACCAGGAGCACTTCCTGCCACCCTGGCAGACAACACCTTCGGTCATGACCCACCAGGAGCACTTCCTGCCACCCTGGCAGACAACACCTTCGGTCATGACCCACCAGGAGCATTTCCTGCCACCCTGGCAGACAACACCTTCGGTCATGACCCACCAGGAGCACTTCCTGCCACCCTGGCAGACATCACCTTCGGTCATGACCCACCAGGAGCACTTCCTGCCACCCTGGCAGACAACACCTTCAGTCATGACCCACCAGGAGCACTTCCTGCCACCCTGGCAGACAACACCTTCGGTCATGACCCACCAGGAGCACTTCCTGCCACCCTGGCAGACAACACCTTCGGTCATGACCCACCAGGAGCACTTCCTGCCACCCTGGCAGACAACACCTTCAGTCATGACCCACCAGGAGCACTTCCTGCCACCCAGGCAGACAACACCTTCGGTCATGACCCACCAGGAGCACTTCCTGCCACCCTGGCAGACATCACCTTCGGTCATGACCCACCAGGAGCACTTCCTGCCACCCTGGCAGACAACACCTTCGGTCATGACCCACCAGGAGCACTTCCTGCCACCCTGGCAGACATCACCTTCGGTTATGACCCACCAGGAGCACTTCCTGCCACCCTGGCAGACATCACCTTCGGTCATGACCCACCAGGAGTACTTCCTGCCACCCTGGCAGACAACACCTTCAGTCATGACCCACCAGGAGCACATCCTGCCACCCTGGCAGACAACACCTTCGGTCATGACCCTCCAGGAGCACTTCCTGCCACCCTGGCAGACATCACCTTCGGTCATGACCCACCAGGAGCACTTCCTGCCACCCTGGCAGACAACACCTTCAGTCATGACCCACCAGGAGCACTTCCTGCCACCCAGGCAGACAACACCTTCGGTCATGACCCACCAGGAGCACTTCCTGCCACCCTGGCAGACATCACCTTCGGTCATGACCCACCAGGAGCACTTCCTGCCACCCTGGCAGACAACACCTTCGGTCATGACCCACCAGGAGCACTTCCTGCCACCCTGGCAGACATCACCTTCGGTCATGACCCACCAGGAGCACTTCCTGCCACCCTGGCAGACATCACCTTCGGTCATGACCCACCAGGAGCACTTCCTGCCACCCTGGCAGACATCACCTTCGGTCATGACCCACCAGGAGCACTTCCTGCCACCCTGGCAGACAACACCTTCAGTCATGACCCACCAGGAGCACTTCCTGCCACCCTGGCAGACAACACCTTCGGTCATGACTCTCCAGGAGCACTTCCTGCCACCCTGGCAGACATCACCTTCGGTCATGACCCACCAGGAGCACTTCCTGCCACCCTGGCAGACAACACCTTCGGTCATGACCCTCCAGGAGCACTTCCTGCCACCCTGGCATACAACACCTTCGGTCATGACACACCAGGAGCACTTCCTGCCACCCTGGCAGACATCACCTTCGGTCATGACCCACCAGGAGCACTTCCTGCCACCCTGGCAGACAACACCTTCGGTCATGACCCACCAGGAGCACTTCCTGCCACCCTGGCAGACAACACCTTCGGTCATGACCCACCTGGAGCACTTCCTGCCACCCTGGCAGACAACACCTTCGGTCATGACCCACCAGGAGCACTTCCTGCCACCCTGGCAGACAACACCTTCGGTCATGACCCACCAGGAGCACTTCCTGCCACCCTGGCAGACAACACCTTCGGTCATGTCCCACCAGGAGCACTTCCTGCCACCCTGGCAGACAACACCTTCGGTCATGACCCACCAGGAGCACTTCCTGCCACCCTGGCAGACAACACCTTCGGTCATGACCCACCAGGAGCACTTCCTGCCACCCTGGCAGACACCCTTCGGTCATGACCCACAGGAGCACTTCCTGCCACCCTGGCAGACAACACCTTCGTCATGACCCACCAGGAGCACTTCCTGCCACCCTGGCAGACAACACCTTCAGTCATGACCCACCTGGAGCACTTCCTGCCACCCTGGCAGACAACACCTTCGTCATGACCCACCTGGAGCACTTCCTGCCACCCTGGCAGACAACACCTTCGGTCATGACCCCAGGAGCACTTCCTGCCACCCTGGCAGACAACACCTTCGGTCATGACCCACCATGGAGCACTTCCTGCCACCCTGGCAGACAACACCTTCAGGTCATGACCCACCAGGAGCACTTCCTGCCACCCTAGGCAGACAACACCTTCGGTCATGACCCACCAGGAGCACTTCCTGCCACCCTGGCAGACAATCATCCTTCGGTCATGACCCACCAGGAGCACTTCCTGCCACCCTGGCAGACAACACCTTCGGTCATGACCCACCAGGAGCACTTCCTGCCACCCTGGCAGACAACACCTTCGGTCATGACCCACCAGGAGCACTTCCTGCCACCCTGGCAGACAACACCTTCGGTCATGACCCACCAGGAGCACTTCCTGCCACCCTGGCAGACAACACCTTCAGTCATGACCCACCAGACAGCACTTCCTGCCACCATGGCAGACAACACCTTCGGTCATGACCCACCAGGAGCACTTCCTGCCACCCTGGCAGACATCACCTTCGGTCATGACCCACCAGGAGCACTTCCTGCCACCCTGGCAGACAACACCTTCGTCATGACCCATCCAGGAGCACTTCCTGCCACCCTGGCAGACAACACCTTCGGTCATGACCCACCAGGAGCACTTCCTGCCACCCTGGCAGACAACACCTTCGGTCATGACCCACCAGGAGCACTTCCTGCCACCCTGGCAGACAACACCTTCGTCATGACCCACCAGGAGCACTTCCTGCCACCCTGGCAGACAACACCTTCGGTCATGACCCTCCAGGAGCACTTCCTGCCACCCTGGCAGACAACACCTTCGGTCATGACCCACCAGGAGCACTTCCTGCCACCCTGGCAGACAACACCTTCGGTCATGACCCCAGGAGCACTTCCTGCCACCCTGGCACAACACCTTCGGTCATGACCACCAGGAGCACTTCCTGCCACCCTGGCAGACACACCTTCGGTCATGACCCACCAGGAGCACTTCCTGCCACCCTGGCAGACAACACCTTCGGTCATGACCCACCAGGAGCACTTCCTGCCTCCCTGGCAGACAACACCTTCAGGTCATGACCCACCAGGAGCACTTCCTGCCACCCTGGCAGACAACACCTTCGGTCATGACCCACCAGGAGCACTTCCTGCCACCCTGGCAGACAACACCTTCGGTCATGACCCACCAGGAGCACTTCCTGCCACCCTGGCAGACAACACCTTCGGTCATGACCCACCAGGAGCACTTCCTGCCACCCTGGCAGACAACACCTTCGGTCATGACCCACCAGGAGCACTTCCTGCCACCCTGGCAGACAACACCTTCGGTCATGACCCACCAGGAGCACTTCCTGCCACCCTGGCAGACAACACCTTCGGTCATGACCCACCAGGAGCACTTCCTGCCACCCTGGCAGACAACACCTTCGGTCATGACCCACCAGGAGCACTTCCTGCCACCCTGGCAGACAACACCTTCGGTCATGACCCACCAGGAGCACTTCCTGCCACCCTGGCAGACAACACCTTCGGTCATGACCCACCAGGAGCACTTCCTGCCACCCTGGCAGACAACACCTTCGGTCATGACCCACCAGGAGCACTTCCTGCCACCCTGGCAGACAACACCTTCGGTCATGACCCACCAGGAGCACTTCCTGCCACCCTGGCAGACAACACCTTCGGTCATGACCCACCAGGAGCACTTCCTGCCACCCTGGCAGACAACACCTTCGGTCATGACCCACCAGGAGCACTTCCTGCCACCCTGGCAGACAACACCTTCAGGTCATGACCCACCAGGAGCACTTCCTGCCACCCTGGCAGACAACACCTTCGGTCATGACCCACCAGGAGCACTTCCTGCCACCCTGGCAGACAATCACCTTCGGTCATGACCCACCAGGAGCACTTCCTGCCACCCTGGCAGACAACACCTTCGGTCATGACCCACCAGGAGCACTTCCTGCCACCCTGGCAGACAACACCTTCGGTCATGACCCACCAGGAGCACTTCCTGCCACCCTGGCAGACAACACCTTCGGTCATGACCCACCAGGAGCACTTCCTGCCACCCTGGCAGACAACACCTTCGGTCATGACCCACCAGGAGCACTTCCTGCCACCCTGGCAGACAACACCTTCGGTCATGACCCACCAGGAGCACTTCCTGCCACCCTGGCAGACAACACCTTCGGTCATGACCCACCAGGAGCACTTCCTGCCACCCTGGCAGACAACACCTTCAGGTCATGACCCACCAGGAGCACTTCCTGCCACCCTGGCAGACAACACCTTCGGTCATGACCCACCAGGAGCACTTCCTGCCACCCTGGCAGACATACACCTTCAGTCATGACCCACCAGGAGCACTTCCTGCCACCCTGGCAGACAACACCTTCGGTCATGACCCTCCAGGAGCACTTCCTGCCACCCTGGCAGACAACACCTTCGGTCATGACCCTACCAGGAGCACTTCCTGCCACCCTGGCAGACAACACCTTCGGTCATGACCCACCAGGAGCACTTCCTGCCACCCTGGCAGACAATCACCTTCGGTCATGACCCACCAGGAGCACTTCCTGCCACCCTGGCAGACAACACCTTCAGTCATGACCCACCAGGAGCACTTCCTGCCACCCTGGCAGACAACACCTTCGGTCATGTACCCACCAGGAGCACTTCCTGCCACCCTGGCAGACAACACCTTCGGTCATGACCCACCAGGAGCACTTCCTGCCACCCTGGCAGACAACACCTTCGGTCATGACCCACCAGGAGCACTTCCTGCCACCCTGGCAGACAATCTACCTTCGGTCATGACCCACCAGGAGCACTTCCTGCCACCCTGGCAGACAACACCTTCGAGTCATGACCCACCAGGAGCACTTCCTGCCACCCTGGCAGACAACACCTTCGGTCATGACCCACCAGGAGCACTTCCTGCCACCCTGGCAGACAACAACTTCAGTCATGACCCACCTGGAGCACTTCCTGCCACCCTGGCAGACAACACCTTCAGTCATGATCCACCTGGAGCACTTCCTGCCACCCTGGCAGACAACACCTTCGGTCACGACCCTCCAGGAGCACTTCCTGCCACCCTGGCAGACAACACCTTCGGTCATGACCCACCTGGAGCACTTCCTGCCACCCTGGCAGACAACACCTTCGGTCATGTCCCACCAGGAGCACTTCCTGCCACCCTGGCAGACAACACCTTCGGTCATGACCCACCAGGAGCATTTCCTGCCAGACAACACCTTCGGTCATGACCCACCAGGAGCACTTCCTGCCACCCTGGCAGACAACACCTTCGGTCATGACCCACCAGGAGCATTTCCTGCCACCCTGGCAGACAACACCTTTGGTCATGACCCACCAGGAGCATTCCTGCCACCCTGGCAGACAACACCTTCGGTCATGACCCACCAGGAGCATTTCCTGCCACCCTGGCAGACAACACCTTCGGTCATGACCCACCAGGAGCACTTCCTGCCACCCTGGCAGACAACACCTTCGGTCATGACCCACCAGGAGCACCTCCTGCCACCCTGGCAGACAACACCTTCGGTCATGACCCACCAGGAGCACTTCCTGCCACCCTGGCAGACAACACCTTCGGTCATGACCCACCAGGAGCATTTCCTGCCACCCTGGCAGACAACACCTTTGGTCATGACCCACCAGGAGCACTTCCTGCCACCCTGGCAGACAACACCTTCGGTCATGACCCACCAGGAGCATTTCCTGCCACCCTGGCAGACAACACCTTCGGTCATGACCCAGCAGGAGCACTTCCTGCCACCCTGGCAGACAACACCTTCGGTCAATACCCACCAGGAGCACTTCCTGCCACCCTGGCAGACAACACCTTCAGTCATGACCCACCAGGAGCACTTCCTGCCACCCAGGCAGAAAACACTTTCGGTCATGACCCACCAGGAGCACTTCCTGCCACCCTGGCAGACATCACCTTCGGTCATGACCCACCAGGAGCACTTCCTGCCACCCTGGCAGACAACACCTTCAGTCATGACCCACCAGGAGCACTTCCTGCCACCCTGGCAGACAACACCTTCGGTCATGACCCACCAGGAGCACTTCCTGCCACCCTGGCAGACATCACCTTCGGTCATGACCCACCAGGAGCACTTCCTGCCACCCTGGCAGACAACACCTTCAGTCATGACCCACCAGGAGCACTTCCTGCCACCCAGGCAGACAACACCTTCGGTCATGACCCACCAGGAGCACTTCCTGCCACCCTGGCAGACATCACCTTCGGTCATGACCCACCAGGAGCACTTCCTGCCACCCTGGCACACAACACCTTCAGTCATGACCCACCAGGAGCACTTCCTGCCACCCTGGCAGACAACACCTTCGGTCATGACCCACCAGGAGCACTTCCTGCCACCCTGGCAGACATCACCTTCGGTCATGACCCACCAGGAGCACTTCCTGCCACCCTGGCAGACAACACCTTCAGTCATGACCCACCAGGAGCACTTCCTGCCACCCTGGCAGACAACACCTTCGGTCATGACCCTCCAGGAGCACTTCCTGCCACCCTGGCAGACAACACCTTCGGTCATGACCCTCCAGGAGCACTTCCTGCCACCCTGGCATACAACACCTTCGGTCATGACACACCAGGAGCACTTCCTGCCACCCTGGCAGACATCACCTTCGGTCATGACCCACCAGGAGCACTTCCTGCCACCCTGGCAGACAACACCTTCAGTCATGACCAACCAGGAGCACTTCCTGCCACCCTGGCAGACAACACCTTCGGTCATGACCCTCCAGGAGCACTTCCTGCCACCCTGGCAGACAACACCTTCGGTCATGACCCACCTGGAGCACTTCCTGGCACCCTGGCAGACAACACCTTCGGTCATGACCCACCAGGAGTACTTCCTGCCACCCTGGCAGACAACACCTTCAGTCATGACCCACCAGGAGCACTTCCTGCCACCCTGGCAGACAACACCTTCGGTCATGTCCCACCAGGAGCACTTCCTGCCACCCTGGCAGACAACACCTTCGGTCATGACCCACCAGGAGCACTTCCTGCCACCCTGGCAGACAACACCTTCGGTCATGACCCACCAGGAGCACTTCCTGCCACCCTGGCAGACATCTCCTTCGGTCATGACCCACCAGGAGCACTTCCTGCCACCCTGGCAGACAACACCTTCAATCATGACCCACCAGGAGCACTTCCTGCCACCCTGGCAGACAACACCTTCGGTCATGACCCACCAGGAGCACTTCCTGCCACCCTGGCAGACAACACCTTCAGTCATGACCCACCTGGAGCACTTCCTGCCACCCTGGCAGACAACACCTTCAGTCATGACCCACCTGGAGCACTTCCTGCCTCCCTGGCAGACAACACCTTCGGTCATGACCCACCTGGAGCACTTCCTGCCACCCTAGCAGACAACACCTTCGGTCATGACCCACCTGGAGCACTTCCTGCCACCCTGGCAGACAACACCTTCGGTCATGACCCACCTGGAGCACTTCCTGCCACCCTAGCAGACAACCTAACCTAACCTAACCTAACTTACCTTACCTTACCTATCCTAACTTAACTAACCTAAACTAACTTACCTTACCTAACCTAACCAAACCTACCTAACCTAACCTAACTTAACCTCGCCTAGCTTACATAAGCTAACCTAACTTACCCAACCTAACTTACCTATCCTAACTTAAATAACCTAACCTAACTTACCTTACCTATCCTAACTTAACTAACCTAACCAAACCTACCTAACCTAACCTAGCCTAGCTTACATAACCTAACCTAACTTGCACAACCTAACCTAACCTAACTTAATGTAAATTACTTAGCTTAACCTAACTTACCCTAACCTAACTTACCTATCCAAACTTAACTAACCTAACCTAACTTACCTAACCTAACCTACCTAACCTATCTATCCTAACTTAACTAACCTAACCTAACTTAACTAACTTACCCAAACTAACCTAACCTAACTTAACATAAATTACCTAACTTATTCTAACTTACATTACCTAACCTAACTTACATTACCTAACCTAACTTACCTTACCTTACCTAACTTACCTATCCTAACTTAACTTACCTAACCTAACTTACCTAACCTAACTTACATATCCTAAATTACCCAACCTAACCTAACCTAACTTAACGTAAATTACCTAACTTAACCTTACAAACTGATGTATCCTAACGTACATAATTATTCCTGCTTGCCTTTTGTGTTTCATCAATCAATGTCTCATATTCATTTGTTCGTTTCAATAGTTAATTTTTCATATAGTCATTTATACATTTCAAGTGTTATTTGTTTTGGGGATTTAATTATTATTAAATTATTATTAATATTAATTATTATTATTATTATATTAGTTATTTTGATTGGGGATTTAAGCATTTCAAAGGATTTTTGTTATATATGGGCAATTACTCGTTTCAAGGGTTAATTTCTCATATGGTCATTTTTGCATTTCAAGGGTTATTTGTTAAAGTTCATCAATTTGCTCATAAGTTGTATATATTATGTTTGTTATAATTATGTTATATATTATGTTCTTATTCCCCACCCTTTAACCTAACCTTTCAGATGTACTTTATTTGTTTATTGTGTTTGACGTATTTGTTGAATATATTATCCTTATCCTAACCATTCATTCATTTTCTTTTTCCTTTTTGTATATTTTACCTAAACCCACCATCCCACTTAACCTTCCTTCCTTCTTTTACTTTGCGTTTACATATAAGTTTATTCTTTATCTTAGTAAGTACAGTTTTAAGAATCAGATCTACTAAGACTTGAAATTGAGAAAAAAAAGGAGGAAGATAGAGAGAAAAGGGGGTATAGAAGGAGGAAGTTAGAGAGAAAAGGGGGGATAGAAGGAGGAAGATAGAGAGAAAAGGGGAGATAGAAGGAGGAAGATAGAGAGAAAAGGGGGGATAGAAGAAGGAAGATAGAGAGAAAAAGCGGAGATAGAAGGAGGAAGATAGAGAGAAAAGGGGGGATAGAAGGAGGAAGATAAAGAGAAAAAGGGGGATAGAAGGAGGAAGATAGAGAGAAAAGGGGAGAGAAGGAGTAGGAGAAACAAAGTAAAAGAAGGAAGGAAGGTTAAGCGGGATGGTTTTCATGTTCATCGCATGTTCTCTGTACAACTTTTATACTCAATATTGATGCTGTCTTCCATATTTTTTGTGTTCTTTGGCAATATTCATGTTCCTCTACAAGTTCATGTTCCCCACAAGATCACTTCGTTTGTCACCTTCACTTACATGTTTTCTACATTCTTTGTCATATTCTCTATGTTCTTCACAAGTTCATTGTTCATTCTTTGTATTCCCTATGTTCCTTATCATGTCTTCATGTTCTCTGTAAGTTCATATTCCCAGCATGTTGACTGTGTTCATCAACTTTTCTTACATGTTTTCTGTGTAAGTTCATATTCCCCTTATGTTCACCATGTTCATTCCCTTACATGTTATTTAACGTTCCTTAACTAAAAAAATATTTTGCCGATCAACTAAAAACATAGTCACTTTCGTCATTTCTCACCTAAACTTTTTATTCAATCAACTAAAAATAGTCAGGATTAGCCTCGTTCAACACTGTTCTTAACTAAAATGGCCTTTCTCTTAGCTAAAAAATTGTCAAGGAAACTATCCAACACTGTTCATAACTAACTTTATCCATCGTCAATCAACTGAAAATAGTCAAGAGTAGACACTTTCCAACACTGTTCTTAACCTAAATTAACCTAATTAACCCGCACCACCAGCGAGGTGGTGGTGGTGGTGCCAGCGGTGGCAGTGTGGTGGTGGTGGTGCCAGGGGTGGCAGTGTGGTGGTGGTGGTGGATCCAGGGGTGGCAGTGTGGTGGTGGTGGTGGATCCAGGGGTGGCAGTGTCGTGGTGGTGGTGGATCCAGGGGTGGCAGTGTGGTGGTGCCAGGGGTGGCAGTGTCGTGGTGGTGGTGGTGCCAGGGGTGGCAGTGTGGTGGTGGAGGTGGTGCCAGATGTGGCAGTGTCATGGTGGTGCCAGGGGTGGCAGTGTCGTGGTGGTGGTGGTGACAGGGGTGGCAGTGTGGTGGTGGAGGTGGTTCCTAGTGTGGCAGTGTCATGGTGGTGCCATGGGGGGCAGTGTCGTGGTGGTTGTGGTGCCAGGGGTGGCAGTGTGATGGTGGTGGTGGTGCTAGGGGTGGCAGTGTCGTGGTGGTGGTAGTGCCAGGGGTGGCAGTGGTGGTAGTGCCAGGGGTGGCAGTGTCGTGGCAGTGGTGGTGCCAGGGAGGCAGTGTCGTGGTGGTGGAGGTGGTGCCAGGGGTGACAGTGTGGTGGGGGTGCCAGGGTTGGCAGTGTGGTGGTGGTGGTGCGAGGGGTGACAGTGTGGTGATGGTGATGCCAGGGGTGGCAGTGCGGTGGTGCCATTGGGTGGCAATGTCGTGGGAGTGGTGCCAGGGGTGGCAGTGTAGTGGTGGTCGTGCCAGGGGTGGCAGTGTGGTGGAGGTGGGGCCAGGGGTGGTAGTGTGGTGGTGGTGCCAGGGGTGGCAGTGTGGTGGTGGTGGTGGTGCCAGAGGTGGCATTGTGGTGGTAGTGGTGGTGCCGGGGGTGGCAGTGTGGTGGTGATGGTGCCAGGGGTGGCATTGTGGTGGTGGTGGTGGTGCCAGGGGTGGCATTGTGGTGGTGGTAGTGGTGCCAGGGGTGGCATTGTGGTGGTGGTGGTGGTGCCAGAGGTGGCAGTGTGGTGGTGGTGGTGGTGCCAGGGGTGGCATTATGGTGGTGGTAGTGGTGCCAGGGGTGGCATTGTAGTGGTGGTGGTGGTGCCAGGGGTGGCAGTGTGGTGATGGTGGTGCCAAGGGTGGCAGTGTGGTGGTGGTGCCAGGGGTGGCAGAGTGGTGGTGCCAGTGGGTAGCAATGTGGTGGTGGTGGTGTCAGGGGTAGAAGTGTGGTGGTGGTGGTGCCAGGGGTAGCAGTGTGGTGGTGCCTGGTGTGGCAGTGTGGTGGTAGTGGTGCCAAGGGTGGCAGTGTGGAGGTGGTGGTGCCAGGGGTGGCAGTGTGGTGGTGGTGGTGCCAGGGGTGGCAGTGTGGTGGTGGTGCCAGGGGTGGCAGTGTGGTGGTAGTGGTGCCAAGGGTGGCAGTGTGGTGGTAGTGGTGCCAGGGGTGGCAGTGTGGTGGTAGTGGTGCCAAGGGTGGCAGTGTGGTGGTGGTGGTGCCAGGGGTGGCAGTGTGGTGGTGGTGGTGCCATAGGTGGCAGTGTGGTGGTGGTGCCAGGGTTGGCAGTGTGGTGGTGATGCCAGGGGTGGCAGTGTGGAGGTGCCAGTGGGTGGTAATGTGGTGGTGGTGGTGCCAGGAGTGGCAGTGTGGTGGTTGTGGTGCCAGGGGTGGCAATGTGATGGTGGTGGTGGTGCTAGGGGTGGCAGTGTCGTGGTGGTGGTAGTGCCAGGGGTGGAAGTGTCGTGGCAGTGGTGGTGGTGCCAGGGGTGGCAGTGTGGTGGTGGTGGGGCGAGGGGTGGCAGTGTGGTGATGGTGGTGCCATGGGTAAGAGTGTGGTGGTGCCATTGGGTTGCCATGTGGTGGGGGTGGTGCCAGGGGTGGCAGTGTGGTGGTGGTCGTGCCAGGGGTGGCAGTGTGGTGGTGGTGGTGCCAGGGGTGGTAGTGTAGTAGTGGTGCCAGGGGTGGCAGTGTGGTGGTGGTGGTAGTGCCAGGGGTGGCATTGTGGTGGTGGTGGTGGTGCCGGGGGTGGCAGTGTGGTGGTGATGGTGCCAGCGGTGGCATTGTGGTGGTGGTAGGGGTGCCAGGGGTGGCATTGTGGTGGTGGTGGTGGTGCCGGGGGTGGCAGTGTGGTGGTGGTGGTGCCAGGGGTGGCATTGTGGTGGTGGTAGTGGTGCCAGGGGTGGCATTGTGGTGGTGGTGGTGCCGGGGGGGCAGTGTGGCGATGGTGGTTCCAGGGGTGTCAGTATAGTGGTTGTGGTGCCAGGGGTGGCAGTGCGGTGGTGGTGATGCCAGAAGTGGCATTGTGGTGGTGGTGGTGGTGCCAGGGGTGGCATTGTGGTGGTTGTCGTGCCAGGGGTGGCAATGTGGTGGTGATGCCAGGGGTGGCATTGTGGTGGTGGTGGTGCCAGGGGTGGCAGTGTGGTGGTTGTCGTGCCAGGGGTGGCAGTGTGGTGGTGATGCCAGGGGTGGCATTGTGGTGGTGGTGGTGGTGCCAGGGGTGGCAGTGTGGTGGTTGTCGTGCCAGGGGTGGCAGTGTGGTGGTGATGCCAGGGGTGGCATTGTGGTGGTGGTTGTCGTGCCAGGGGTGGCAGTGTGGTGGTGATGCCAGGGGTGGCATTGTGGTGGTGGTGGTGGTGCCAGGGGTGGCAGTGTGGTGGTGCCAGGGGTGGCAGTGTCGAGGTGGTAGTGGTGCCAGGGTTGGCAGTGAGGTGATGGTGGTGGTGGTGCCAGGGGTGGCAGTGAGGTGGTGGTGGAGCCAGGGGTGGCAGTGTCGTGGTGGTGGTGGTGGTGCCAGGGGTGGCTGTGTCGTGGTGGTGGTGGTGGTGCCAGGGGTGGCAGAGTCGTGGTGGTGGTGGTAGTGCCAGGGGTAACAGTGTGGTGGTGGTGGTGGTGCCAGGGGTGGCAGTGTCGTGGTGGTGGTGGTAGTGCCAGGGGTGGCAGTGAGGTGGTCGTTGAGGT